>NW_010321178.1:10873-61849 GCF_000700745.2 Antrostomus carolinensis
GTTGAATCTGAGGTCCTCAGTTTACAAGTGATCAAGTATAGAGAGAGATAGAAAAGCAGCCTATTAAGAATAGAGCAAGGAAAAATTATTGAAGTGGCTGTTATGTACCACCCCATAATCAGCTCTCTGTGAAAAGGGTCTCTTCTCTCCTACCCTTGAGTGTGGTTTTAGACATATTTGACATAGTTATTTAAGGTGGCATGGATAACATCTTAAAGATTAAGTCAGTATCCATGTGCATCTATAAATAAAGAAGATTGCATGCAAGGCCTTACTGAATGCTGGCTTGTCTGTTAACTGAAAGGGCTAACTATTCCCAAGTTTAATTCAAGTTGTCTTCCTTCAAGCACTTTATTCTTCAAAACCTAACCAAAGCAGAATATAGGTCACTTTCTCTTTGTGCCTCCCTTTCCCTGTTTACTGACTGCTTTGAGAGCTTCATGAAGCACTTCATGAAAACACATTCTAGCTTTTGTGGTCATTTACTTGGTTTTACCTGGGAAATCTGCACAAACTATATTTGACAATAACCAGTTACTCCAAAAGGATCCTTTTTTGTCCTCTGAAAATAGTTTTATCTTTGAACACAAGAGGAATAAGCCAAGACTGGAATAAGCTCTAAAATGCCAAGCTGAGTGCCTCACCATCTGCACTTGGATCATCCACAGCACACCTACTTGGATTATGCACAAGTACATGTCCTTTCCATGGAAACTGGAATGGTGATGCAGAGAATGGGAATGCCTAGGTCTCATCCTGACATTTAATCATGACAAGTCTGCAAAGTACTCGTGAAACATGCAACTTTAACATAACCAGTATCTCTCTTTTGGTCTGACTGACTGGCATGTTTTGCTGCTTTTTCTACTGCAAGATTTTTTTATTTTTTTTTTTAGTTTCTTCTCATCTCAAAATGACAGAATCTACCACCTGCACTGAGCAATAGTCCAGCCCCTTTAGTTGCCGGAGCAGCTCCAGCAGGATCTATCAGACAGTATGGCTTAGCCCTGGCCTTCTGATGAAAATACCTGTTTTGGCAAGTCATTTCTATTCCCACAATTGGCTGGAAGAGTATGTGCTTGGTGCTTTCTCATCTATAGGAGGCAGAAGGAAAGTACATACTTAACCCATATGAAGCTTGTCTCAACATGCAAAGGTTCTGCCAGGTCGTTTGAGAGAACTAAACTGGCTTTACTTCAAATAACCCATTTCAGGAAGAAAGTCATTTACCAACTTGTCACCTATAGTCTTCACTATTCACAGAAGTGCCTTTCTGACAACATACTTCGTATAATAACTGAAATAAGTTTGACTCATTCCTCAAGCGTCTTAGGAAAAGGCATAGGCAAGAAAGAATTTTAATTGCCACAGGAGAGTTTTCTACAAGGCTTTGAAGAAGTCCATTTATTTCTGTGGAAATTCTATGGCATCCTTATTCTAATGACATCTGTGACCAATTTGCTAGTCTGTTTCTGTTACTATGCTTAATATAAGCTACCAAAAATAGAGGAATTTTTGTCTCGCATTGTTGGGTACAACTTGCTCAAAACACCCCAGCAGTGCCACTCAAATTTGAATTAAACTGTTCACCATTCCTTCTTCTATACTACTGTACTCTTCACTCAGATTTTTTGGAATAGAAAGGAAATTACAGAAGTCAAAAGAAAGCTAGTATAATGTCTTTTTTTTTTTTTTTAAAGGATAAATATAATTACTTATTTACCAAGTTCTGTTGATCTGATATGAATCTCAGGCAAAACAGGAGAAAAAGTGATATACTTTCACTCATAGCTTTGAAGGACAGGATAATAATTAAAGCAAATCACAGATGGTTAATGAAATAAAGATCCTGTCAAAGAGACCCTGACATGCTGGCTTTATGTGTAATTTTGGAGGTTACAAGTTTAGCTAAAGGAAATAGGCTTAACGGTGTATTTTACTTGGTGAAAACTGAAGTTAGTGCTATTTCATGTCTGACAACTCAAATACCTCTTGTATGTTACCTGCCAGCTTTGTTATTTAGTTCTAGATGCCAGGGAACATGGTGGTAGATAGTTACAGAAGAACATGTAATGTTCATACCTATGTCTTAACCCACTTTAACTTTTTTGTACCTGTCATACAGTTGTGAGGAATGTCTTCCTGACAAGTTCATGGTGGTGTTTAGATCAGTACTGGCCCAGACTGTAAGCAGCTGCTTCGCTGTGAAGAGAGCTCTAAAAGGTGGAGTAGTTACAAAGGTCTTATCTGCTCAGAAAATACTGATGAGTATTTATCTGATGACAAATATCTGGTTTTCCCTTTCTTGCTCAGTCTCTGCAATGGCCTGCAATATTTGTGGGTGTTCCTTTACCTTTCTCTCTCCTCCCTGACCTCCCCCCACACAAGAAAAAAAAAAAAAAAAAAAAAACCAAGGGGAAAGTTTTTCCTACAGTAGAAAGTAGAAACAGAATTCAGGAGTGCTGTAAAGAGCCGTGAATATCTGGACAGCTACATGATTTCATACAGCTTCCATATTTTACCAATGGAAAAATCTGTTTTCCTGTTGATAAATTACCTTGACACAAAAACATTCAATCATTCTTTTAAAATAAAACTTTGCAACCAAAGAAATGCAAATTCAGTTTACTTGTTCAAAATTGTTGGTAGTCAGAATATTGTTTAAATATAGCAAATTTGTCAACAGTACCCAAAAATACCTCTTCATAAGGCTTACAAAGCATGTTAGATGAAGTCAAAGACAACACAAAGAGTATTAAGAATTCTCCCAGGCCATCTTAAAGACGTGTATGACTAGTGCTTTTTGGCTGTTTATATGCAATGCACATGTCTTCATGTTCATTGCAAATTTATGTATTAAATCCACCAAAATGATCACTTTCTTGCTGGAAGACGAGGAAACTGTTGAAACACTGAAACTGGGCATTTATGTTTCTTTCCATATGACTCATCACTTTGTTTGCCTCATTTAAATGTTTTACAGCTCATTAATTCCTTGTGATTACATTGTGTGTCTGGGTTCTTTATATTTTGTACTGGACAATATGAACTTTGTTTATTTGTCTTTTTTGCATTTTGAACTTTGGTACAGACCGTTCTCCGTTACAGCTCCTCGTTCCATCTACAACAGCATAAGATTCTTCCAGGTATCAGCATGTTGTCTAAAAATCAAGAGGGGGGCTTAAAGTCGTATTATCTTCCCTACTTGTCTTGTAATAGATATAATGAAGACTTGACTGCTGTGAAAACAGAAGACTGCCAGCTGTGCCATACGTGTGTTATCTAGTAGCATGAAGAGAACCTCTTGTATAAGTTGCAGTCAGAGGATGCTGACTGCGTCTTTCAAATTAATTATTGAAAATGGCATGAGAAACACAAGATGAAGAAATGCAAAAAAAGATGACCAATTATAACTAGTAAAATCTTTTGAGGAATCTCTGAGAAGCTGCTTTTAAAAATATAAAACAAAAAAAAAACCCCTAATTTATAAACTACTTGTTTTTCAGTGCTGTGGTTGGAACTCCATATGAGAGCTGCCTTTGTAGAATCCTTTGTCTTCAGCCTCTAGCAGTTCCAGCTCACTCTGTTCTTGTACCCTCCTCTTTCTTTTTGTTTTTTTTCTCAAAGGACAGATATGAAGGTCAGCTCTGTGCTCTGGACCATATGTCTGAGTGATTGCCTCATACTATATACATCTGTTGCTTTTTTTCCTAGCTTCTTTTACAAATTCATAGTTTAAAAACAAACTCACTCAAAGGCTTTAAACATTATATACTAATGAGGAAACCTCACTGCAAAAATGCATTATGGTGTCATTTTTTTCCAGATGCTGCTAACATGGAATTTCTTACTACTTTTTTATTTTACTACTTCAAAAATTGATTTTAAAATAATATCTTATTTGAGTGCCTGCTTGCCCTGTGTATTCCTAGGGCTTTCTCTTGTGTATCAGTTTATAATGGAGATCATCGTTCTGCCTACTGTAGTATGCTACCCAGCTTGTAGATAAGATGTACATGTAAGACTTTATTAGATAAAATATGTGTATGAGTTAGTAGCAAAATATATAGCAGTGTTTCTCTTTCAGCTATCATCAAGCTCAAGGCCAAAGAATGTGTGTTCTTGCAAATTTATGAGTTAAATATGCAAATCTTCATCTTCTCTTGAGAAATTAAATATTTTTGATTGTATGGGTAGAATCTGATGAGAATTCAACCAGTGAAAATTCTCCAGTAAAATCAATTAAAGCTGGTATCCTGAGAACACTTTGCATTAATTTTGTATCAGATTATACTTTTACTTTCTGCAACCTTAATTAATCAAATCTTAATGGTTACTCAATCTGTAGCACTGTTTTGGGCTTAAAAAATATCAAGGGGCATGTTCCTAATTGAATATTGAGATCTGAGGTGAGAAGTAGATATTGGTCCCCTTTTCCAAAGTGGAAATAGATCCTCAAGTCTGAGCAGAGGGAAGAGAAAGAGGTAAAGGGCAGCTTGCCCTTCAGGACAAGAAATGGCAGCAGAAGGCAAACAGCAAAGTAATTAACAGGTCTTTCTCCAGAAGAAAAGGTGGCCTTTACTGTGCCTAATTACACAGACAGTAATTTAAAACATACTGTCTTGATCTCACAGTTGGATCTTTTCAGAGCCTGGTTCATGCAGGCAATCTGCTTAATTTTTAGGCCTGTGTGCAGATATCTAGGTGGTCTTTGCCCAGCATGACAAGCTGAGAGTACAGATTCCCTTGTGAAGAGTTGGAGCTCTCATCCTTTGTGGATTAGTGTTGTAGATTAATGTTACAGGTTAAAGCCGTTAATCTACAAAGGATTAATGTTTTCATTTGTACCAACTTTAGTCTAAACCTGGGCCATTATGCTCCAGCAAGTAGAGAGCTAAAATCTGATGTCAAGGTGTATGATTAAAAGGAAAAGATGTAGTTACTTGTATTATTAACAATCAGGTCTAGAGTAGGCCAAACTAATGTCAGGGAATCATCTTGCCAAGACTCAGTTGTGTGTGTAAGTTGAGGGCTGTATTTCACCTGTGACATGGTGATAGTGACAAGCTTTTAATGAGACTGGGTTCTTGAGCCAAGAAAATATCTGGCAACTACATATACCTTTTAGGAGACTGAATTCAAGACTGTAGTCTTTCCTATTTTACTTAAAAACTATAAGCATCTAGAACTTCTGTCCAGACTCTTTCTGTGTGCATACCAACTAGCTCTCACCTAAGACTATTCGTGATCTGATGACTAGGGCTCTCTAATCCTAAACTCACTGAGGCAGCAGTGTGCCAGTGCTGGGTACCCACCTGGATACAAAAGGGATATTGACATACCAACTCAAGTGTAATGGAGGTTATCAAAACCATTATGAGGCTGGAGCCCATGGTGTATGAGCAGGGGCTGAGGGAACTGGGTTTGCTCAGTATGGGGAAGACACTGCAAGGAGATTTAACTGCACTACCCAAGGAGAGGTTATGGAAATGATGTAAACTTTTCTTGGTGTACAACAAAAGCAATGGACGCAAGTTGCAATGAGAGAAATTCCAACTACTTGAAAGGGAAATTTTTCCCCACAAGAATGGTTTAGAGGTTGTCCAAAGTGCCTGGAGAACCTCCGTGCTTGGAGATACTCAAAATTCATCTGGACTCCCTGAGCAACCAGACTGAAGTTTGAAGTAAGCCTGTCTTTGAGCAAGCAGTTGTTGGACTCTGTGACCTCCGGATGTCCCTTCCAGCCAAAGTCTTTCTGTGATTCAAAGAGATCTGTTGATTTACTAGATGTGCCTATACAGACATATCAGTCCTGACTCAGGGTCTGAGTTTAACTTAATACCTTCTGTGTGGAGATAGAGGAGAATCACCTTGCTTATCTTCCATATAATAGCATCATGTCAAGGAAGGAAGAGACTGGACCCCCAGTCTGTCCTCAAACTCAAGAAACCTGAATCTATGTCCAAGCAGAGGACAGAATTACTAGTATAAAGGGTATGTTGAAGCTGGTTTATTGTGTACAAGCACAATTGCTTTCCTTCTGGCAGCTTTTTGCAGACAAGAAGATGCCCAACTCTGTAGTCTCATGATTTGTATACTGAAAAACAGGAAGCCTTCACTTCTGGATCATTCTCCTTAGATTATTTTTGTTGTTTTTAATTGACTTCGGAGTAAAATATATGAGCAGTTATGGAAGTCCTTCTAGCTTTAGGTGTTACGCACAAGACAAGCTTTTATCTTACTCAGTGCTTATTTCATAGCAGTAAGCTAATCTAAGATCATGCCAGAGACAGAGCTTCAGTTGGACCTGCCTCACATAAAGTGTCCAAATGCAGCAGAATACTCAAGTGCCAAGACAATGTGGTTCTCAGACTCCTGCGTGAGGAACAAAGCTATGACAAGCTGGTATTCTCCTGAACCTGTAAGACATGATCTTTCTGAAGATATTATAGAATCATAGAATGGTTTGGGTTGGAAGGAACCCTAAAGATCATGTAGTTCCAACCCCCCTGCCATGGCAGGGACACCTTCCACCAGACCAGGTTGCTCAAAGCCTCATCCAGCCTGGCCTTAAACACTTCCAGGGAGTGGGCATCCACAACTTCTCTGGGCAACCTGTTCCAGCGTCTCACCACCCTCACAGGAAGGAATTTCTTCCTAATAACTGTTCTAAATCTACCCTCTTTCAGTTTAAAACCGTTACCCCTCATCCTATTGCTACATGCCCTTGTGAACAGTTCTTCCTCAGCTTTCTTACAAGCACATTTCAGGTAGTGAAAGACCACTATAAGGTCCCCCCAGAGCCTTCTCTTCTCCAGGCTGAACAGCCCCAACTCTCTCAGCCTGTCCTCACAGCAGAGGTGCTCCAGCCCTCGGATTATCCTCGTGGCCTCCTCCGGACTCGTTCTAACTGCTCCATGTCTTTCTTTTGTTGGGAGCTCCAGAACAGGACACAGTACTCCAGGTGGGGCCTTACAAGCGCAGAGTAGAAGATTGCTTCTGTTTTCCTTACGCTGCCATGGAAAGTTAAATTCTCACTAAGACAATGAGATGCAAACCAAATAAGCAATTCCATATTTAGGTGTTAATGAGTTTGTAATTGTTTAATGTACCTTACTCTGGTCCAGAAAAACATAGATATATGACAATAGGCATTAAAAACTAAACTTATCCTTTTATCAAATCCACCCACGTAGAAGATATTCAAGAAAAGGTCCATCACGTGCTCAAATCTGGGAAATCTAAAGCAACCCTGGGAAGTAATTTAATTTAAATTAATAACTGTGTATCATTGAAACCATAGTCAAATGGGACAAGAAACAACAGAAATCAAACAGTGTAGATGTTCATTACTCTTTGGGGGTTTTTTTGTGGGTTTTGTTTTGGGGTTTTTTTGTTTGGTTGTTTTTTTTTGTGGTGTTTTTTGTTTTTTTTTTTTTTTTTTGTAGTTGTGAATTTTGCCAACACTCTTCTAGGAGACCTTGGTAGCTTCCTCTCCTGAAGTGTATTCACTTGCAACAATTACCAAAGTCTTTCTGCAGAAGCTTGTTGAGGAAAGCCAGTGAAAAGTATTTCTTCTGGATAGAGAAAACACTTTTTTTTTTTTCTGATAATCAGAAAAGACGGTATATTTGCCAGTATTGTTCACAGTGTCATAACATGAAATAATCGCTGTATATACAGCACAAGTTTTTTTGTCTAATCATCCTGTATTATTATAGTTTATACTTTACTTTTACCTATTTAAATTCTTGATTTTTTTTTTATAACAAAACTAGCATAGGATTATAGCTGCTAAATTCCATGTTAATCTATTTGGTGTTAAGACAATATTTTTGATACTTCTTTACAGCAAATAGGAACAGCCTTGCAACATAGCATATTTTTGTCTCTCCATGTTTTGAGGAAAAAGATATCCAGCCTTATAGTATACTGAGAATAATTTTCTTAATGAAGCACATGAGCTGGCTTAAAGCTACTTATTCTTCTAGATGTACCTAATAAGCCCTTTCTTTCTAAGAAAGAACCTTCTCTTTATCTAGTACCAAGCATGGTTCTATCTCTGGAACTCCTCTGTCCTATTATTGTTTTAGAGTGACCAAGATAGAATGCAGAAAAAATAGCCTAATATGAAGCTGAACAGAGCAAAAATTGTCTAAGTTGTAATATTCAGCTCTGAAATACTTGATTACTGCTGTTGTAGCATCTGAAAGACATAAAGCTATTGCAGCTTCATAAAAACTTTATGTGGTAACATCAGACCTCACTGGAGGATTTGATTACACGCTTAATAATCAGACTAAACCAGTTTGCCTTTGGCAACCTAATCACCATCTGTATTTAACCAAATTAGAGGTGGTGGCTTGTTTTCTTTAGCTTAACTGTGGGGGATTTTTTGTGTGTGGTGGTCTTTTTGGTTTTGTTTCTTTTTTCTTCAGGTTATCATTTAACTGGAAGGTTGACTGAAAATGTTTCAAATAAGCTTCATCGGGTAAGAAGCATTTGTTTGGGGTTGTGTGTGATAAGTGGAAGAGGCGCAATTGCTTTTGTCCTGGGAGTGTGAGGGGTTTGTTTGTTTTTTAAAAACAAATAAATCCTCTTCTTTCTGCGTCTGTTCCTAAGGTGAATATGGTATCTGCCTTTTTCTGTGCTATTGTTTGTCATGAGGATGGCATAGCTCTTCTTTTAAATCCTGTCTTCAAATAATATCCTCTTTCAGTTGTCAGACTTGGTGAATATGTGCACCTTTACACACTCTCTGCAGCCCAGTTGTATGTTTAAGGAAAAAAAAACAACCCTTCTGTATTTATTTTTTGTGGGGAAAATTTGTTTTTACTTTTTGTTGAACCCATTAGCTTTGGTAGTCCCTTAAATGGTATACCAAGGTATGCTAAACAGGAGAATAATTTACTTAAAGATAGCTTTAATGGACCTAAAAATCATCATGTTAAGCAATGTGAAGTATGTGGAGTTTCAGGCAAATAGCCAAATTCCCTTTGACTTTACAGATAAGTTTTCCTCGTTTGGCTTAGAAATCAAATGGCTAAAAGACTTGTAGTGATTCCCAAAAAAACATCTTGGCATATATAGATCACTGCTCTCTGGATACAAGTGTGTTATTCCAGTAATGAGATCATGCAAAATAGCTCTGTGGAAAGGAGGGCACACATGTCAAGACATGTGGATTCAGAAGTGAAGTACCCAGAGTGTGAGAGTCTTCATCCAAAGATCAGCTCTGAGGGGAGAGTTTTCTATTTCAATTAACTTTCCAGACTCTTGATAATTTCTTTTTTCCTTTCAGTGTTTTGCATGTTTAAACTTTTTAAAAAGTTTAAATGTAATAATTAATGATAGAATTAAATATTTTACATTTTAATTGTTCTTAATATTGAGTATTAATATTTGAATAATCCCTGTAAGGGATTGAGCAAGAGTGGCAAAATGCAAAAGAGGGAAAATATTGCTTGATTCTGAAAGACATGCTTAAAGACATTACTGACAAAAAGTTTACAAGCAAATTGCTTAGGGGGAGGAGGATCATTTTAGAAAGAAAGATTTAAAACAGAAAGACACCAAGGGTGAGCAGGGTGTAGTTCAGATCTCTCTCATCTGGATAATATTTCACTCACTGTGCTGAAAAGCTTTTCTGAAATGAAGATGCGTGTTGTCTTTCCATTTTTAGTTCAGCTCTGATTTCATTGGAGTCTATGATGAAAACAAATACGGAATATTATTTGTTACGCAAAAAGCAGTACTATTTGTTTGAAAATACTGGTACTGCTTCTGTTGGATCATGAGGAGGCTGTATGTAGTATGTAGTAGCAATGGAAAATTTTGTTCAAGGGAAGGATAAAAAGTTCACTTTTGGTGGTTGGGATGTCAAATTTCAAAGACATTGCACTAGAAGTTAAAATTTACTTACCAAAAGGCTGCCTATGAAGTACGTGTTCAGTGAAGCTTTTAATTCAGTGTAAATAGTAATGTGAGAAAATGTGGGCATTAGTTGACTAGTAGTAGAAAGTAAAATGCCTTTATCTTCTCCCCCTCACCCTTTCCCTTAATGTTTTTTACAGTATGGATGAATTTCTTACTTGGCTGAAATCAGTATTTTTTTTTTCATCAACTTCAGGTCTTGAAGTTTGCACTATTATCTTAAAATTTCATGGGTGGTGCCCTATATTTTGACATTACATTAAGTCAAATTTTCAGAAGTGAGAACAGGCTTGGATTTGCTACTTTATTTCACTACTTACCCCAAGATACTTTTTAAAAAGGTTGGTTCTTACTAATTTCTGAAGCATGAAGTTCTTTGTAGTGTCTCATGTTGGTCACCTGAAACTGAAAATACAAGTCTCTACATACTGTGTTAATTCACCCAAACTTGGCATGTTACTTGCATATAGGCAAGTGTCATCTTTTTACCTGTTGTTCTTGTGGAGCGTTTACTTTTTAAACAAGCTAATCAATGCCTAGAGTTAACCCACAAGCAAACATGTCACCTCTTGCCACATGCTTGCACTCTTGACACTTCTTGCTCTTCTGAGAGGCATTAATTCAATTCAGCTAAGTAGCGTGGTGTGATCTTGAAAAAGTGCATAACTTTGTTTCTATAGTGAATGATTCTTGGGAGTAGCCTATGTGTTGGTTTAGCATATCCAGATTTTGGTGGTGGAGGGGGGCATAGGGGTGGCTTCCATGAGAAGCTGCTAAAGCTTCCCCTGTGTCCAGCAGCGCCAATGCCACCTGCCTCCAAGATGGACCCGCTGCTGGGCAAGGCCAGGCCAATCAGTAACAATAGCAACACCTCTGTGGTAACATAATTAAGGGGGAAGAGAAAAAAGAAAGAAAGAAAACAAAACAAAACAAAAACAAACAACAAAAAACCCAACAAAAAACAAACCTGTGCATTTTGTAGCCAGAGACAGGAGTGAGTATATGTGACAGGAAACAACTCCACAGACACCAAGGTCAGTGAAGAAGGAGGGGGAGGAGGTGCTCCAGGCACCGGAGCAGAGATTCCCCTGCAGCCTGTGGTGAAGACCATGGTGAGGCAGGCTGTCCCCCTGCAGCCCATGGAGGTCCATGGGGGAACAGATGACCACCCGTAGCCTGTGGAGGACCCCACGCCAGAGCGGGTGGATGGCTGAAGGGCTCTGTGACCTCATGGGAGGCCCATGCTGGAGCAGGTTCCTGTCAGGACCTCTGGTCCCCATGGAGAGAGAGCAACCAAGTCAGAGGAGTTTTACTGGCAGGACTTGTGACCCCATGGGGGCCCTGTGCTGGAGCAGTCTGTTCCTGAAGGACTGCACCCCATGGAAAGGCCCCATGCTAAAGCAGTTCAAGAAGAACTGTCAGTCATGGGAAGGACTCATGCTGGTGAAGGTTATGGAGGACACTCTCCTGTGTCAGGGACATGGGAAGAGTGTGAGTAGTCCTCCCCCTGAGGATGAAGGAGCAGCAGAAACATGTGATGAACTGACCCCATCCCCTATTCCCTGTCCCTCTGTGCTGCTGCGGGGGGGAGGTAGTAGAAAATCAGGAGAAAAGCTTGGGAAGAAGGTAGGGGTGAGGGGAATGTGTTTTAAAATTTAATTGGTGATAAATTAAGTTCATTTTTCCCCAAGTCAAGTCTGTTTTACCTGTGACAGTAATTGGTGAGTGATCTCTTCCTGTCCTTCTCTTCACTTATGAACCTTTTGTTATATATTTCTCTCCCCTGTCTAGCTGAAGAGGAGTAGTGATAGAGCAGCTTTGGTGGGCACCTGACATCCAGCAGGGGTCAACCCACCACACGTGTAGGTTTGAAAAGCTGGTATATGCTCTTTCTCTGCCTTTCTTGGTACAGAAATCTAAAAATGTCAAAGCTAATCTCGTGTTTAAGTTACTTAAAATAAGATAAAAGATTCCTTGTCCTCTCATGTAAAACAAGGGCTTCAGTCTCGGAGAAGAACACATTGTTTCTGGTGTCTGTAAAAGTCATGGCTACAAGAGAGCACTGAGATTTCCTTGGTCGTGATGGTAAAGACTGGCGAGTAGAAACTAGTGCCTTGTTATCTGTCTTTCATGGTATTAACACTTGCCACATAGCCTTGGAAATGGACTGCCTTGTATCAGCTGTGAGATATCAGGGACATGTATGGGGTGAGATCATTGTGTGCCTGTGATTTCCCAGTTTGAAGTGAAAGAAAGTGACAGAAAGGCAGTCTCAGCAATTAGTGAAGTTTAAGGAAGACACTGGAAAGCACATTAAGTGCTTCTCATGGCCATTTATATCCACTTAGTATCTTGTGATGAATCTGAATTGTGTTGGTGGGTACACTGGGTGTCGGCAGTGTGGTGGCTGCAGGGGTGGTCTCTGTGAGGAGAAGCCAGGGCTGCCCCTGGGAGGGGGTTTCCTCTGGGAAAACATATTTAAGAAGGGGCAAAAAAACCAATGCCACACAGGTAGAGGAGGAGGAAACAAAAAGTGTGAGAAACAACAGAGGGAACACAAAAGTTGAAGGAGGAGGAGGAGGAAGAGGAGGTGGTGCTCCAGGCACTGGAGCAGAGATTCCCCTGCAGCCTCTGGAGAAGACTACAGTGGAGCAGATATTTGCCTGCCAGTATGTGCCACACCAGAGCTGTGTGGTATTTCCTGAAAGAATCGCAGCCTGGGGAGAGTCCGTGCTGGAGCCCATGGGAAGAGCCTGTGGAAAGGACCCATGCTGGAGCACAGGAAACGTGTGAAGAAGAAGAAGCAGCAGCAGAGGCAAACTGTTATGGACTGACCTGACTGCACCTTTCCCATTCCCCTGGGCTACTGGGGAAGTGAGGAAGAGATAGAGCAGTCAGGAACTGAAGGAGTAAAGCTGAGCCTGGGAAAAAGAGGGGTGGAGGGAAGGTGTTGTTTTAACTTGTCTTTGTTTCTCACTATCCAAACCTAATTTAATTGGCAGTAAATTAATTTTCCCCAAGGCGAGTCTGTTTTGCTGGTGCTGGTAATTGGTAACGGATCTCCCCGTCTTTATCTCGACCCACTGTCTCTTTCATCTTATTTTCTCTCCCCTTCTTTGAGGATGGGGAGTGAGAAAGCAGCTGGGTGGGCATCTGGCAGCCAGCTAAGGTCAGCCCACCATTAGGTGGTTCTTTAAAGCTAATTATTTCAGGCACCAAAAGATAATTTTTTAAGAGACAGGCATTTGGAATATCAGACAGTTCTTCTACAGCTTGTAGAAAATCTACTAAGCTCACAGACTCTACTGGTAAGTACATCTAGATACAAGTAGTTATGTAATTGGAGTGAATATTTAAGGGTACCCGTCTCAGCAGGTGTATCTCTGTATATTTATATGGATAATGAGGTCATTTTCAAAGTTCCCTGGCCCTGAACACTCAAACTATTGTATAGGAAACCTTCCTGGTATCTACTAATTCTCTTTGGTATTATGATACTTCCCGTGTTCATCTAGGTCCAAAGTTGGACAGTTTTAGTTGGAATGGGGTAGGGGCTTACAGCTAGTTCTGAGCATCCTAAGATCTTTGCCAGGAGGAATAATGGTTATAAAGGTGACTTCTTTCTCTTCTTTGCCAGGAGGCACTTAATGTTGATTGTTTCTTCCTGCTCAGTCTTAGAGTCCACTTGGGTTTATTTTTATGCACTTTTTTACCATGGTCTGCGTGTGTCTTTTCTTTTCATTGGTTTTCAATTACTTAATTCTTTTATTCTCTTTATTTCTAAAGTTTAGTTTTTACTGGAACAAGGCACTTCTGCAGTGACTGAGGGGTGTGTGTGTGTTTTTCTGTTGCTTTAGATCTGGAGCAACATTTTTTCATGTTTTATGTAATCTTTTTCCACTTTGAGGTTTTACCTGCAGCTTGCATTTTATGGGAAAAATGATATCCAGAAACTCACATCTGTGGGTGATTCTTATTCTTGAGAGGCTTTTTTTCCCTTTACCAGGGTTTCAGAATTGGAAGTCTTAGGAAATATCCTGCCCACATATGCATTCATACTGTAAGCAGACAGCTGGTACTTCCTTTCATTATCCACAATACACCAGCAGGTAGATAAAAGGAGGGATTCTGTGTTTTGCACAGCCTCTGAAGGGTCTGGTAAGCTGTTCAGGTCGAGTATGGAAGTACTCATGTAGTCTGACAACATGAATTCCTCAGGAACTTTGTACAGTAGTAAGGGTTTCTCCAAGTTCCATTTCTGCTCATACATATGTGTTTATGCTCATATCCAGAAAACATGGCTTGCACTTTATTGCATTTTGTTGTTTTTATGCACAATGGAAGAACTGTATGTTCAGATTCTTCTTGGGCCCTTTTAACATTTCTTAGTACTCACTGAAGGGGAGAGCTGCAAGCTAGAATTAAGACCTTGGGCTGAAAAACATATGTGTTAGTTTGGTTGGATATCTTTTCTTGAGACGAGTATAAAATGTCAATGGTATGCTTTTTTTTAATGGGCCATCTCTTAAAGTGATTGAGCAATTTGTTATGGTTGGCTGAAATCAACCAGCTCTGTGAGAGTCAAGGAAATTGTACTTGGTTTATATGCTTCCACCACCCTCTCTTGTAAGTTTCCCACTCTGTTATCTTCCTTCATTTGTCCTTTTCTTTTAGATAAAGAATTGGGACATCAGAGAGATAAGAATTAAGTATTTGAGCTTTAGTTTGGCTTGAAATTGGGGACAAAAGCAATATTTGACCTTCAGTTTCAAAGCTAGAACTAGCACTGATTTTAACTAGCTATTTTAAGGCTGCAGAGCCTATATCTTCCTGAATTGCTGTTGGTTATCATATTTGTCAGGGTGCCTGAGTTTGCATTCAGAAATGCATCTTAAATCTGAGTGTCATGGACAGATTGTGTAATACAGCACAATTGCTAATGAAATACTATACACAAGCCATTTTTTAGTTCCCATCTGGTACCAGCACATGGAAATTTGTCAGCATTGTTAAGGACAGCTCTGTAAAGTGCAGGGTTTTTTTTCAATCCCAAGTGTTCAAAATGATCCTACATCACAAAGGATTGCTGAGGAAGAAGGATCATTGTTTGTTTTGCTTTTTTCCCCTTTGCTTAATTAGATTCTTTTTTTAAACATGGACATGCAAAAGACGTCGATAAGGTTCCCATCTTCAGACTTAACAAAGCAAATATGAGGGCTTTCTTTTTGTCCTTTTACGTTAGGAATTATTTGACCTGTCTTTTAAATGCCCATCAATCTTGCAAAGTGTAAAATGCAAACTGAAAGTACTAAAGGATTTCCCCATTTTAAAGGATTTCCTTATTAATACTTTTATTTCCTGCAGCTGATCATGCATCATTTTCAGGTCTCAGACTGTTTGCTTACCATAAAGGAGACCTTTCCAAATGTTGCTGCTTTTTAGGTCTTGACCTCTTTGCTTTCAAAACAGTATTGATACCAATTTCAGTCTGAGCTGTACTTTTTATGTGGTTTTAAAGAATAGAGACTTGAAATGCATCACTCTGGGAGAGTCACACTCACTAAACCACGCTGAGTCATATTCTTGGCTAGCTTGGCTACTATGCATGTATGTGGCTACCCATATGGATACGGAAAATAACTCCTTTGTACCACATCGTATGTTTGTTTGAGAAGCCCATTCCTGTACTTGCCACAGCCTATTATTTCTAAGAAAAAGCCATCTTTAAGACTTCGGATCTTGTGTAAACAAAATGAAATTGCTTCTCTTTTCCCCATTTTCCTTGAAAAGGCTGCAGGTGGACTTGCTTCTGCAACGGCTTTGATTTAAACCTTGTTCCTATTTTTTCTGGGTATGGGAAACATCCTTCCTCTCTCTGCCTTAATTGTGGACTGACACAGCTCTCCATAGACATAAGTGCTGCTGAGCATGCTAAGATGGACAAGGAAAATAAAAGAATATGAGGTAAATAATTCCTTTCATTAAAATCTCTTTTATACTATTAGATCTTCTTCCTTTGATCCCTCAGCTTAGTGCATAGTAAGGCATTTGGCCCTCTAGAGTTGATTGATGCTTTAACAAGAGCCCTGTGTTATACTGCTTTACATATTGTTACAGAAATAATTAACTTAAGAGTGCCAAATAAGCCAGCAATAAGAAAACAAAACACTTTGGTCCACCCTCGCAGCAGCAACACTAGAAGGTTGTAACAAGAAAAATGCTGTGTGAGGCTGGAAAGATGGTTTCACAGGACAGTTTCTTACAGGCTGCCTGAAGGTACCTCAAAAAGCAAATGCAGCCCCAGTTTATGGCATCTGTAATGTGATTTTAAAAAATGTGGAACCTTGTCTGACTGGTGGCTTATTCTATATTAGATAGAGAACTCTTTTCCCCTTGACAAGTAGAGTAAGACAGACAACAATTAATGTTTTTTTGGTTTTTGTTTTGTTTTGTTTTTTCCTTACAAATATATGGCTCTCATATACTTGGAGAACATCTGGCAAACATATAGCAGTATTTGAGACATTTACCTCCCTGTGCTAGTGCACGAGGTATGTCCTGAATTTTACAGGCAATAATATTGGTTTTTGTCATCTTAGGTAGCTACCAAAACTTCCCAGCTGACCACTGTCTAATATTGTGGTAATAATATCAGTGGTCCATTATAAAGGAACACTAAAGTATTCCTGAAAAAACCTGCTGGAAACAAGTCTAAAAAAAGGATATTTGAGGCTATTATTTCAGGAAGCCCTAAGTAGGCTATGCTGTTGCATAGCAACAGAGCCAGGCAGTCCTTAGACTCTAAAGTAGTCTGTATACATGGGAACAGAATGCAAAAATTATTGAAACCTTGAAAAATGTAAGGCTGAGACTGAGGGGAAACCAAAGTAAAATGACATGTGATACAAAATTTGAATTCATTGTGTGGGATATAATAAATTGAACTGCTTTTAAGTTACAAAACCTGAAATGCTGTCAGCCAAATTGTGCTTTTTGTAGCTGCTAGATAGTAATTAAAAGAAAGGCAGAATGTCTGGTGGTTTGGGAAAACTTAATTCAAATGTAAACTAGATGTCAAATGCCTACCACAGGAAAAAAAATTGCATGGAAAAGTTCATTTTTTATTGACAAGCCAAGAAGTTGATCAAATATACCATGAATGAAATACTGATTAATATATTGTGGCACAAAGAGGTTGAAGTACTTATATTATTAAAAAGCTACTTATGTCGTATTCACGGGTCTCCAGGCTGGCCAAGTGGTATTTATCTTTGTAAATACTGAAAAGTATGATGTCATTGGGTGTATTCTTGGCAAACTACAAGCTTGCATGTGAAATGTGGGATCTTAGCAGAAGCAGATTACACTCTAACAGCTTTGGTTTTGCAAGAGGTAATCTGATTTTATTAAAAGCAAACATAGGAACCAATATTTAATATTTAGTAATATACAATTGTGGATGGTCTTGCTATCAATAAAGGCAAATCCCCTCCTTCCAGTACTGTTTTTGTGACTGCCCAAGAAGAAACAGTCATAAGCTCTCAATCTTTTCTGTTCTGGATGCTGCAACAAATACTTTCATGATGAGTCATGACTGCATGATTTTAAAAGGTAGTCATATACAGACAGTTGAGCTATTGCACCAGAACCTGCTGAAAAGATAAGTGATACAATAAATGTTGCATCTGTCTAGTAGCTTACAGCGTCTTAAAGGTTTGAGGAAAGTGTCATGGAGGGGTGGCAGTTGTTTTTTAAATACTGAAGAAGAGTTTAAGAATAGGTAAACTGTGGAGCATTTAGATATTTTTAGTACTTGATAGCTAGACTACATATTGTACCCAAACACTGAAGAATCCTAGCAAATAGGTGTGGAAGAGACCTTATGAAAATGCTGGTGCATCCTCTTGTCCACACGGGATAATGTATAACCTAAGTTTTAAATGCTGTCATGATACTGTTATCTAGACATTTTCTTTTAGCTGTTTTAACTGCATGCTTTCCCTCTGAAATGCTTTTGTTACCTTCAAACTGCTGTTGTAGATGCTGTAAACACATCAATCAAATTGTCAGAATGCAGAACATCACAAAATGCAGACTTCAGTTAACTTGGGAATGGGAGCAGTGTAATAAAAAGGATAACATATTAAGCCAAAGCTCTTGCAGTCAGATAATAAGAAAGAAGGTCTTCTAAGACAACCTCATCCGTTGCAATTTCAGAGGAAAATGGGTATTGTAATGATATGAGTATATTCTGGAAACAAAGTACACACCATAATTGTGTTAGATCTTGGTCCAGCAGTAAGTGGTAGAAATACTCTGTGTTCCAAGGATGGAAAACTAAAACATTTAAGAAGGGATCATCCGGGAAAGTGATATTTGTTTCTTAGTAAATAAGCTCCACAGTGTTAAAAGGAGTCTTTTTGCTGACTAGTAAATACAAGGATGCCATACAAAGAATTAGTATAAAATATTGTTAGACACCTGACCAGGTTATTTGTCCATTGTAAGATGTGTGAGGCTTTCCCCCTCCTCCCATAAAAGTCTTTTCAGTAAGCCAAGCCCCTCATTCAAATCCATGGCCCTGTGTGAAGTCCTTGACTCAAGTTAACCCACCAGGTACCTTTTGGTAGAGCAGCTTGAGGAAGTCCTTGACTCAAGTTAACCCACCAGGTACCTTTTGGTAGAGCAGCTTGAGGAGTCCACCACTGTCAAAGCTACCTTTCTGGATGTACAGGCTTAAGTGGTTTCTCTAACTGAACTGAGTTCTCTAAGGCAATTGCTTCATCCTCCTCATCTCCGTCTGCTTTTATTCTTCCCAGTCTTGTCCTCCAGACAGAGTACCGTTTTAGATGGTATCTCCTCACCTGAAATATGATTCTTCATGCCCATATTGTGGTTTTATAATTCCAGCATACTCCCCCCAACGCAGCATGCACATAGATAAGTCTTGGCAGTGCTAGCCAATAACTAATTGCTAACCATTACCTTTACTGACATTTTAAAACAATGAAGAGCAAGACTCGCATTAGTTCTTACCCTAGCATAACAAAGCTATGTATTTTATCAGATTGGGCATATATTAATGTGGAAGAGATGCTCTGCGTTTCTTGGCTTGTAACTAGCTAAAGATCATGAATCTTCTACTTAGTTTCATGGTTCATTGTTAGGAATTGCAACAGCTATAATAAATTACGTGGGGATGTTTAGCCATTCAGATCTATAGTTCAACTGGGTATTTCAGCCCTTATAGATGAATGGAGGCTGCTTTGCACCATGGAGCTATTTCTTAAAAAAAAAACAAAACCAAACCACAGCTGGTTCCCATTTAACTGGAAAAGTACACAATAACGTGTTGCATACTGTCTGTGCGCCATTTCGTGTTTGATTTTTTTTCTTCTTTTAATGAGGATGAAGTCTTTTTTTCTTGTTTGTTTTGACCTTAAAAGCATTGGCACTAGTAAAATAACATCTAGCAAGATGTCCCCTTCCATAGCATTAACCTTCTGCCAAAAATTGGAAATCTGATAGAAAACCCTTTATCTGAGTGGCTTCCTCGTTATCACCTTGTACTGCTGATTGTTTAGAAGGCTCATACTGGTCTGCGCGTAATTCACAGAACTATTTTGCCATCAGACCTTCAGTTAAAAGTTGGCTAAACCTATGCCTTTTTTTTTTTTTTTTTTGTTTAGTTGAAAGTTGTCTATAAGGATTACAGAGGCTCACAGCAGTTTGACCCCAAGTGTTTGCAGACTATTGATCGTGACTCTTCAGTGTTTTGTTCTTTCCCCCCCCCTCCCCCCATAAAGCTATATACATGTTGTTGTATGTAGCAGTGAATAGAGGAGGCATGGTTGTTACAAAAATAGTCACTATAGTGCTATGGTTGTTTTGGTTCTCTAAACCAAATAGACATCAGAGACTCAGCTCTGTTTTCTAATGAGAATTGTGCTGATCAATACCTTTAAAGCACTGGCTGTGCAGGCTGGTACTTTTTGATGGAAGTTTCTGAGAGAAAGAACTTCTAACATGCATCTTGAGTTAAGGACAAGGTTAGCAAGATACAGAGAAGCTTCATAAGCAAAGCCCACACAATGTTCCCCTTCCCCTCCACTGAATGTCCTGATGCTAAGCAGACATCTACTGTATATTTTTGCAGAAAGTCTTTTCTTTTTTGCACAAAGCCTTTCCAAGCTGTTAGTCTGTGAATCCTCAATAGACTGGGCTTTTCCAGTAATCCAGCAGTTGAGGAAGAGCTTTTTCCTGTTGAGGGGTGTATTTCGTGTCTTAAAACTCTTCTGTGGGCTTGCTTCTCACGTTATTTCTTTGTTCCAAAAGAAGTGATGCTGGATTGCTATATAGGAGTCCCAGTGGACAGGCTTTCCCCAAAGGCTGAAACAGTTCCTTTTGAAGAAAACACTGTATTTGTTCAGTATTGCGTTAACCCTGCTCCTTGGTTCAGAGCACAGCACCGTTCTAAATGAATCAACTGCAGTGGTGCATACCTGGCTTCATCCTCCCGGAACCCTGTAACATCGGCCTTCCCACGGCTCAGATGGATGTGGGGATGCCTTGCAGGGCTGCCAGGTGCATGTTACATGAGGAGCTTGACAGCTCCCATCTTGCTTGAGGCCCGTATCCATCTTTATGGTTATGAGGTGCTATAGCAATGGATTTAGTTGTTTCTATTATAGAGTATCAGAGCATCCTGAAAATTGATGCTTTAACTCCCTTCTTCCCGTCAGAAGCTAAGAGGTCCATTCACCAACTGCAAGTAAAAAAGTCACGAAGCAATAGATGCACCTCTTCTCAAACACGTTTTGTTTGCCATTCAGGATCTTTTTATGTCGAGCAGTGACTCATGATGGTAGATAGTAGCTCACTCTCTTTTATTCCCTAACATAGAATCCCCATGTGGATACTTAAATGTTGTGATTTGTTTCCTGCATAGGGTGTTAAATAATTTCAAAATATCAAAACATTTATTATTTATAATTCTTTCCAATAACCTCAATAATTGTCTGTAGGAATGACATCTTATATATTGTATCTTTCCAAAGAACCAAAGTATCTATAGTATAGCTGCATTGATTATATTTGGGTTTTTCTAATTTGCTGCTGCTGTTTCATTGTCCATTTTTATGGAATAGTGGATTTGTGAATGAAATTAAGTGGCAGATGAGAGACCAAATCCTTATGGTCATGGCCATAATGAAATTTGCTTGAGCAAGGGCATAGTAAGAATGTAACTATTTGGCTTTTAGTTCTGTAGATCTATTTAGGTAAAATATAACTTAGATAACACAGAAGGAAAACCTGTTAACTGTCTTAGTGAATGATCTCTTTGTATAGGTTATGAGCTGAACAATATCCAACCTCATAGTGCTTTTTTATGCAGATTTAAAAGAGCTTCTTAATTTCTTTCTGGTTAAAAAAAAAATGTCAGATGGTTATTTTCTTTGTTCTGTTTCATTGTTTAACCAGTTGAATTGCCCATTGTTAACTTAGGTCTTAACTAATTTCTGTTAAGATCTTATTATTACTAGGAGTACTACATATACTATGTTCACAGTAAAAATATGTTAACTGTCAAAAAGGTAAGTGACTGTTCTACATTAGTATTTTATAGAGGTGGTCACTTCAGAAACATCAGTCAGACAAAACCACATAAGGGATTTTCAAAGTGCATATCAAAATACTGTCCAGCTTGCTAGTTGGCATGGACATTTATATTTCCTTTAATTGGCTTTCAAAATTTAATGCTATTTTCTTGATCATCTGTGTCTGTGCAAAAGTAACACTATTGTATAGCACAACAGATAGAATCCCTTGTGGAAGGAGTATACTTTTGTTAAATTGTTCCTCTGTTTCTGCTTTCAACATAGCAGACCATGCATGAGGTGGGAATCTAGGTACAGCTTCACACAGAATCACAGAATGTTAGGGATTGGAAGGGACCTCAAAAGATCATCTAGTCCAATGCTTGCTGTGGAATAGAGCTGCCTCCTTACTGGAAAGAGCCCTGTCTCTAAGATAAGGCTAGATTTGGAACCAAAATTTATTTTAAAAGCATAATTATACACCTTCTCTAAAACAGACATGCTATTAAATGACAAGTTCTCTTTTTTTTTTTTTTGTTCTTTTATGAAAGCTGAATATACATAATTATATTTAAATAATCTGCTGATCGTGATACAACACTTAGCAGCCAAAGCCTGAGAGAGTTTTATTTGAAAATCTCTTATTCAATGCCATCATTAAGCATATATGGAGGAAGAGGGGGAGTAAATGTTGAAGGATCGTATCTCTTGGTGCAGGTTCGTCAAGAAAATGGCAGCTCTCCTATGCTAGCCAGCAACATATACTAAATCCCATAGACAAGCCAGGTGTCAAAATGCCTGTTTCTTACTCTGTCTTCCTTTTAAAATAATAAATACCAATTAGTGAAGATACTTTAAATGTGTTTGGGCCTCTCTTAGGTAGCTAGTCCCTTCAACAAGCTGAATTCGACAACCCTAGGTCCTTCTAGCCCATAAACTGTGTAGACATTGATTTTTAATTTACGCTGGTATGCCACATAATTTCTGTACTTTCACTTCCAAACAATGGCACTGTGTGACACTTGGTTTCACTGAATGGTTATGGAATGCAGTCAAATTGGGGTTTCATTTGTGAAGCCATCGCTAACTTTTTAGGTTTTTTTTAAACTTCTTTCAATAAAACCAAAGGACGTAGAAGAAGGAAAACAATTGTAGAAATTTGATAGTTACCTTCAGAAACTTGGGGGATAAGATTTGTTATATATAGCATGGAAATAGAAAATTTAACACAGAAACTGGATTGTGGAGATCAAGGAGTATTCCAGGAACTTTCTGAAAACACAAATACTGATTCTTCCTGTTGTTGTCATTCTTGTTTATTCCTCCTGCACTCTCTGGATACTAATTCTACTCCTTAGGGTGCTTACTTGTAAAACTTCTTCATTTGCATAGGATATAGAAGTAGGCCTTTTGCAGATGTAGCAGTATGTGTTATCCAGAATATTCATTAATAATACAGAGATGTCTTGTTGCACTGGCTAAAATCCAAGATAGCAACTATGCCTATCTACCTTCCTCATCCTCCATAATTCTTTAAGTGCTTTCGACTAATTTTCAGCACAATTTTATTTGGGAGGAAATAGCTGGGAGGGGAAAGAGGCAAAAGTCTAAGATACCCACATTTCTAGAAGTTTTATGAAAATAAGAAACTGAGGAAAGGAAAGATGCTGTATTAAAATCCCCAAGGCTAACCCGTTATCAGGCAAAGTGACTATACATGGGGGGAAATACAAAGCACAGCTGGCAGAGACTTCAGATGGGATAGTACCTTATCAGTTACCAAGGAATCCAATCCTGAGACAGCAGGTTTCATTAGTCCTTAAGCTCATGGAACTGCTTTATTTAATTTGCTGGTTCAGTTGACAGAAGCAGTGAGATTTGCAGCCTTCTTTTTTCAATTCAATACTATGTAGCAGAGTACTGGTTTTGCAACTTAAAAAAAAATAAATTTAAAAAAAATTAATTACTAGAACTAGCGTGACTGTGACCACAATCTTTAATGCAGGAATATCTGTTAGTGTAATTAGTTAGGAAATTCAAATTATGTTTCACAGAACTATTAGCAAATTCCAATCCTTCCACAGAAACTAAAGGAAAAAAAGGTTTTTTGGAGTGAATGGTAATTCCTTAATGACTGGTTCAGTGGATAATTACAGACTGCTGGGCATTGAGCCATTCATTGGAAGGGGAGCTCTCGGGTGATGTCAGTGGAGTTCCATATTTATGCAGTCATGTCTCAAGATAATGCCAATACAAAACAGAATGGTGTTTGACATTTAGGAGAAGATGCAGACAGGATAACTTGGAAGTGCTAATAAATGTATGTTTGGTAACATTCTTTTTTGATGAGAATGTTGTTAGTAATGCCATATTGAGCCTATAGAAAATGAAGGTTTAAAATAAAGTTCTCCACAAGCACATTTTCCTGTGGCTCTATAGCTTGTTTCATAGCTAAAATAAAATAAGCTCGAGATTTCCCTCAATGTTCTCCATGTTTTATGGAATGTTTCAAGAAGATTATAATCTTGCAGAAGAGTATTCTGTGGAGTGCAGTTTGTACAGTCCAGGAATTGTTCATGGAGTGCAACATTGCTCATTTTGCCATCCTTACAGCCCTATAGCTAGTTCCACCTTAGTCATAGTCTTCTCTGCTTATTCTGTTCCTGTTGCACTGATATGCAGCTTCCAAAGTAGCAAAAGAATATTCTTCTCTATGGTGTTTTTTCTACACTAAAATGAAATTAATATCTTGGCAGGAGTGATAGCTACAATGACTTTGGACTGGTGCTATGCTAATGACAGAAGCCAAGCCTGTACATTGATTACTTGCAGGTTTTGCACTTCCTTTTCTACAGGCCAGTTGCAATAAAAGGCATGAACAAATGTAACTTACGTAAGTTTCACTTAAAATCTTTTATCTTCTGTTCTTAGCTGGATTATATTCTTCAGTGAACAGGTCAGATAAGTCTGAAAACTTGTGCTATTTTTTCACCTTATCACAACTGCCCTCACTTTCCCTTCACCTCTGCAAGTTATATGCTTCATTACTACATGGTTGATACATTTGACATTGAGATGTTTGCACCTTGTCAAAGAACAAATGGTAGATTTCTCATTTGCTTCAATATTCTTTCAGTGTTTCAAGAAGAGGACATTTCATGGGAAGAAATGCACATGCTTTCATACTCACAAGAGCATTTGTTAATTGAGAGGCACTGCACTATATGTGTCAGGCAGGCTTTCAGTCAATGCTGACCTCTTTCCATTCCCTGTTTTTTTGTTGCTAGGTTTTGTGGGTTGTTTTGGGGGTTTTTTTGTTGTTGTTTGGGTTTACTTTGAGGTTTGGTTTGGGGTTTTTTTAAAGTAGTTTCTTGTTCCATAGTGGTTGTTGATAGGAGTAAAATTATCCTGTCAGCCGTTCAGCATTTGGTGTGGGACACAAAAGCTTGATACAAATTAACTTATTTTTAAGTCAGTCTTGCAATGATACTTGATAGACTAAATAAAAGATGGTGCAGAACCCTTGGCTTCTCAAATGCATACAGCTGACTGAGAAGTTGGGGAGGTGAGGACTAGAATGAAGATGAAGAATGGACAGGATTTGTGAAGTTACTCAGAGTTGAGGGTGTAGAGGGGTTAGCTGTTGTCGTTTATGTATCTAATTTTAAAATAAAAAATGTTTATATAATGAGGGTTTTCTCTTTTTTTTTTTTTTTTTTTTTAAGAGAAAGGTGAATCTTTTGCTGCTGTTTGTGATGACTTCAGGGGCTTCAGTGTCTAGCAACTGCAGTAGGAACTGATTAAAAAGATTTGGATACTCTATGCAAATGTAAAATTTCAGCTCCTTTAGTAATAATAACTAAAGCTTCTCAGTACATGCAACTGGGCAGTGTTGCCCTTATGGCAATGTCCTCTCTCAGCACTATGCAAAACCACAGAAATACTGCATAGAAGTGAAGGAAGCATACAACTGAGGGGATGCTTGTTTTGTTTAGTGGTGGGCTGGGTTTTTTTTTTGGAGTACTGCTCTAGCAATAAGCTTCCCTGATTCCCCTACTACATCCAAACATAAAACGTGAGGGAAGATACATTTGAAGCGTGGTAGCCTAGCTTTTTGCAGAAGAACTTAGTACAAATGCAGATACAGCAGATACTCCAGCAGGGATGCAAATCTTTCTCATACTGAGGTTGAAACAGGAGTTTCCTTGTATCTTTGGCAGATCTTGCATTAATTCACATCATCATATAAAACCATAAGAAATAATTATTTCTGAAAGAAGTTCATAGTTTATATCTAGCTTGCTTTGCTAGCATGTCTCCACTCATTTCAGTGACTTTATGGTAATGCATTCACTTTGGTGCAGCTACCACACCAAAATAAGTTAGTTGGGTCTGAAGAGGTCTAGATACAATGCCAAAATTAATCATACTAACAGAAAGGAAAATGCACAAAACATAGCTGTGCCTGTGTATAAGCACAGTGTTCTGCATGCAGAAGCGTTATCGATTTGTACTTTCTTACTCCTTACACTCTGCATTTTGCACAGAAAATAACTTTCTTCCACCCCCTACCTACCTCCTACTTCCTAGCTAATATTAAAAGCAGAGACAGCTCTATAAAGAAATTATGTTGCTGAGGTCATTGCTTTTATAAAGTACTCACTATCACTTTATAAAGTATGAAAAATGAAGTTGTTTAAAATACTGTTGAATACAGATTGCATAAAATGCACCCACTTTTTTGCTTTTTACACTCTTTATTCTCTAATTTATCAAAATTTTGAAATTGAGACATCATCTTTTGCTGCTTACTACTTAGCCAGTCTGCTCCACAATGAGACCCCCTCTAGTTCTTCTATTCCCATTCCATAATGTCATCTGTTTTCCTGGTGTTCTAAGCATTATACTTTTTTCCTCCCATACAGGTACTGCTATGTGGATATTTGTTAGCAATGACTGATGTGGAATCTACATATGCAGACTTTATTGCTTCAGGAAGAACAGGTAGAAGAAATGCGTTACATGACATACTTGTGTCTTCTCCGGGTGGGAATTCTAGTGAACTAGCCTTGAAGTTATCAGAGCTTGATATAAACAAAGCAGGTGAGTCCATTTTCATCTTTTTATTATATTTATTTAAAACTAAAATGAAAAGAGTAGTACAAAACACATGGTTTATTGTGCATGCATTATTCCCTTGTCTGTCAGCAACAAAAATATTGTTTTTCTGATAATGCAAGATCAGCAGAGGCTCCCTGCAATAAGAAGGCCAGATTTCATAAATGAAAAAGGTGGTTATTTGCAAGTACAACATATTACTGAAAAAAGAAAAGTCATTCTGCAATGAGTGCCTGGTGGCAGGGTCCATGTTAGGATAAATTTTATGGAAAATTGAATATGAGGGAAGAAAAAAAATAAATCTTTATTAAAACCCAATTCTTCATAATATCCTTTAATGGAAACTGTTTTGTTTGAAACCTGTAGGAAAAGCATGTATCTGTTTGAAAGGTTATTTTGGAGATCAGTTTTGTTTTCAGCTGCCAGAGGACAAAACAAAAGCAGTGCATTGTTGATTGTTTTACTTGGATCTTTGTTTTCTGCTGATACTTTTTCCTTCTTTTAAGGTGATCGGCACTAATGCAATCCTAAATCTTACTTCACCTCTAAAATTACCAAAATCTTATCTGGTTTTGTACTTCTGGTTGAGAGGAAGGAGGGACAGTGTATGGTGAAGGGCCTTACATTAAATAAAACTAGTAGTACTCTGTGTAATTATTTTCATGTTACATGGGTGGGGGTTAATGAATTTTAAAGCCCTTTTCAGTTCTTAGGAAAGAAGTCTTATGCTTATTCTAGTAACAGCCAAAGAACACAAATACAGCAAAGAACAAACTGTTGATAAGCAGCTGCCCTGTTTGTACATGTATTTTTCTCAGAAACAATGGCAAGAGTTCTGAGAGACAGCCTCATCACTGGACAATCAGATGTGGGCAGTGTAACATTTGGGTGGCTGTATTGCTGTTTGGAGGGAGAGATTCTTTTTTTGGCTTCCAGACTTATGTACATCCTAAGTCATTCCTTCTGCAGTTGCCAGTTTGGTGCCTATAGCTTCTAGATGAATGCAATTCTAGCTGGGCAGGGCCTTTAATTTTTTTTTTTTCTATTTAAAAAGAAAAGCTTTATTAGTATGTGTGTAGGTGTGTCTATTTATTTTAATGTGGGCATACGTGTAATAAGTTGGAAAAATATAAAGTAGGTGGCATTTGAAATGCATAATGCCAACCTTCCTTCTTGTTTTAATTTTCTTCAGTCTCAAATTTACACTTATCAAAATTGTCTTTGATCTTGTCCATTTAGAAGACATAAACAATTTATATTTTTAACTTAAGCTGTTGAAGTGATTGTAAGCCAGAACTGTGTTCTTTTGTGAGCTATGAAAAGAATGTGACTTCGTGCCTGTAATATATGTTAGTATACATTCTGTACGTGCAGTCAGCTCTGTAGTGATGGGAATGGTTTAAATAACTGTTAGCCTAATTTTTAATGCATAATTCAGGAGTTTAGTTCCTCTTGGAGACCTCTTTTGTAGCTTGAGTAATTTAATCATTGCAGAAAAGTGTACAGAGTCGCTAATAAAACTGCCTTAGGTAGTAGATACATAAAAATGTTTGCATACTTCTTCAGGAGGTTATGCAGTTCAAACTAGATACAAGGAAAATATATTTAAATTTTGTATTATTAGTACACCTAGGTGCCAGATAAAAGCCTCCAAACCACAAATACTGGAAAATGCATTGTATTATCATTAGTGTCAGTATTAGCATATTATCCCATCGTGTCTTTCCAAACCAAAGAGAGGCTAAAAAATACTTTGTATTCCAAATTCCATTTCAAAATACACTAGTACTTGCAGGATGCATATATGCATCACACCTCTCAGAATTAAGAGGAAAACACATGTTTGAGGGCTATAGCTTATTTCTTTCAAGGTGCCATGTCAAACATTTTATGCTAAGTAATACCTAATTATATAAATATAGATATTAAGTTTTGATTTTTTTTCTTTTATTCTTATTACAGCTATATGCATTTTCTTGCAAAAATGCAAGTACATTTGCTTTCAACTGCATGGGGTAATAGCAGCATAGGGTAATATAGATTTTAAAAAAGGTTATTATAAAACATATGTAAATTAAGCTGCCCAAATATATTTAGTACATTCACTTTTGCAGATAAATTTCCTGTAAAGAACAGGAACAGCTTTGAACAGCACTAGGTAGTAAGCACCATTAAAGGTCCCTTCCAACCCAAACCATCTTATGGTTCTATAATTATGTATAATACACATAATTACTGTATAATACTCTCCCTTCAAAACAACAGTTCTAGTGTTCTTTGTCCATTATAAACTAAGAACCTGCTGATATCTGTGCAATTGACATATTTACCAAACTTCAAAAATAGAGGTTACAAGTACTCTGTGGCAGTGCATTTTATCTAAATTTAGTAAAAGCAACAGTGTGTACATCTCATGAGTAGAAAACTGCAACAGAAATTGTGAGACAAAGTAAAAGAAAGATTTTTAGTAGGGAAATCAGCAGGTAGCTCACCTGCTTAACTCTCTCAAGGTAACCAGTGCAATTCCAAGAGACATTATATTCGGTTCATCTTACAGGTGATTGTAGCTAAATAAAGTAGTAAGGAAAAAGTACAGTGAACAACGAGGACCAGTCTCTGCAAGTCTAATCTCTGAAACAAACTGCTGGTTTTCTAGGCATTTGCAGATATGCCACAGAACACAGATTCAGTGCAGAAGTGGAAAGAAGACTTCTTTGTAAAAGTTTTAACAGTCCAGCCATCTACATTAAAGTAATACAGAACTGGAATGAAGGACTGATTGTAGAAAGTTATGATTAAAAGTGATTTCAGTTAATGGTAAAAATGTTTTAGATGTACACATTGGGAACACTGATAAAAACTCAATAGTTGATAATGTTGTGAGGAGAAAAATGAGTTAAAAGCTGCACATTAGCAGAACTAGTTATTGTTCCTAGTTTACCAACTCACACAACTATATTATGGCTTACAGTATCACATTATTTGGTTTGGGGTTTTTTAATACTGCCTGTTGGTTTCAAAATGCTGTGTAAGAATTGCAACTCTTACTGTTAAGAGCTTATAGCCATCATAGTTTTGAAGGCAGAATAGTTCAAGAGTGTGCTTAGGCAATTTGGGGATTTTCAGAACCTAGAAGCAAAATTATTTCTGTAAACATATTTTAAAGCCTTTGGTAGGAGTGCTCTGCCAGCAGAAAGACAAAGTGTGTAGTACCAAGACGGTGTATGACAGATCAAATGGATTTAGACTAGGGAGTTTTTTCAGTGAGTTGAGAAAATCTTTTAAGTGGTATTTTAGAACCTTAGTGCTCTTTCTCTGAATCTTTGTGCACTATGTTTAACATTTAGGTAGTGAAATGTTTGGTCTTCATGTCTTCATATGCAGGATGACTTTTCTTTTAAACAAAAATACCTTGGGAGGTTTTTTCTCTCTTCAGTTTTGTCCTTTTTTTGTCTTGTTTGTTTGTTTTAATAAGAATTCTTTCAGGAAAGCTTGATGTGCCCCAGTAGTATGAGGGATATTAAAGTCTTCCTAGTAGTCAGAATGAACAGAGTACAGAGCAGGCAAAAAAGGAATAAAAAAAAAATCAGGTTCCACTAATCTGGACTTTTGCGGTATCAGAACAAATGTAGGAGGAGGCTTTGTAGAAAGTGTTTGGACAACTTGGGCAAAAGGGATTTCTGTCCAATAGGAAATAATTGCATGTAGATCCATCCTGATGGAATCCTTTGTAATTGGGAGATAAAACTGAGAAATAAAGTTTTCTTGAGAAAGTGCAAAACAAATTTTTATTCATTACTCCACCCATAATAAACAGAACAAACCTCAAAGGTTAACTAGCCTTCCATACAGCTTTTCATGGGGTTGAATGTTATAATTGCCAATACCCTCTGAGGCATTTTGCTGCCTAAATATCTCTGTGCATGTACAAAACACAGCTATCACATCTGAGCTTTTTGCTCTGTTCTTTGCAATGCAGAGAACTTTTTTTCCATTAGCAATGTGCCATTCTTCTATATAGAAAAGAGAAGGTGTTTATGGTGCTTATTTCTATAAACAGAAATAAAGCTGCAGATGTACAGTGTGATTTGAAATGGGGAAACAATAAATATCTGTATTGAGAACCCTGCCTTTATTCTTAAGATCTATAGATTAAATTTAAAAGGCACTACTACCTCTACTTAGACCTCTTTACAACTTAGTCCATGGAATTTTCTTAACTACTTTATCAAGCCGGTTCAATACAAATTACTCATAATACTTGCCAAATACAAGAGACCATGTCTTAACATTATTTCTTATCTAACATTGTTCCTTATTATGTACCTATAGCAAATTAGTCCAGTGCTCAGGGACTTCTGTCTTACTTGCTCTTAGCTTCCAGCTGTCTGAACCTGTTAGGTCTTTAATTGTCAGGTGAAATACCATACTTTGCATATAGCAACTAACAGACCATTGTCAATGCACGTAGCATTCTTTAGACAGACTTTGAGTTGTCTGCTCACAGCGCCACTGTAAGATGTTTTCTGCTTGTCAGATCATTCTGTGATTTGCAGTGAGACAGCTGGACTGAACGCCGTGGGGTGTGGTACTGAAAATGGACACACAGAACAAACACAGCTTTAACAACTATTGCTTTTCTTCAAGTTCCATGTCTTTATTGTGAACTCTGTTCATACTTGGTGTAAAGAGGGTTTTTAAATTTTATGTTGTGGTAGTATAATAGTGAATAAGTTGTCAAAAATACCCTACTATTTTTGTTAAATTCTTTCATTTCTAGATATTTTAGGTCTATAATTAAAATGATAATAGTGGTTGCAGCTAGGAATTTGTTTTTGAAGATGTCTCTTAAGATACAAAGTATGGCTATCTTAGTACTAAAAGGTTTCATATTTAACACAAGATTTCAGTTTAAATTTCTTTTTACTTCGTTTTTGAGACTGGAGCAAGACCTCTTTGTTTTGTGGTGGATCACTCATCCTTTTCTTGTATGTTATAGAAGGAGAAGGAGATGCACAACGAAATCCAAGTGAGCAAACCGGGGAGGCCCAAGGGGAGGCAGCAAAGCAAGAAAGCTGACATCCAACTTTGACCGACTGGAGCAGCTGCTGGATGTTTTCAGACTACAAGAGCATGCTGGAACAAATCTGTTTCCATGAGCAAGCTGGTGAAAAAGAAAGTGCATGTGTCTTCACTGCTGAAACCCACTCAGCACAATGCTAAAAATGGGGGTACAAGCTGTGGCAGAAGACAGAATTTTCTCTACCTCTGTCATTAGCAATGGTTGAACATGTATTGATTTTTTGGGATAGTGTCATCAGATGGATCCCTTCATAATGACTACTTGATGAGAACAATTTTAGGAAGTAGAACAGGTAAATCTTGTAGCAAATGGCCTTTGAAACATCAGAGGATCTAATTGTCTATCTTAAGCAAAGGCTTGTGTGATCCTCAGAGTTTAAAATTCTCTGGCCAAAGTGTTCACCCATTAAAAGAACTGTAAAGAAAGCACTGTTTTTAGAACTTTGCGTCTGTTCTACAGCTCTGTTATTTACAATGTTTTTTGTATTGTACAACTTAAATGCTCCACACTGCCCCTTCTCAACTGCTTATGAAGAATATTTCTGTTACTGTGAATTTTTCTACCACGCGTTTTGAAAGGGCTGGTTTTTTGCATAATGTGGTGATGTGCACATGATAGATTTAAAACGTCAACCGCTAAATTGATTATGCCTAAACCTAAATGAGTCAGCAACACTCTAATTTGTTACTAGATAAGCCTTCAAAACGATTTGTTAATGTGAATACTTCAGCGTGTTTTGTGTCCTTGGTACAGTTTTGCCACTTGCCTGTAGTTAGTTGCATATCAGAGACTCAAATCGAATCTTTTATGTTATTCTTCCCCATTTTTCTAATTTTACTCCCAATTTCTTAAGCTTTCTCCAAGATATTTTTTTTAAAATGTTAGTCCAAGTATTTTATTGTTATGGTAGTTTTAAGAATACATTTGTGACCTTATATGAGTTTAAATTCAAACAAATTCCATGGTGCTAGAGATTTTCCTGGTTCGCATTGTTAAAGATAGGCCTTGTTTACACACAGGAGAATAACTGGCATAGGTTATTGCCAATTATATAATCTGGAATGAGTTTTAGATTGCAGGATAGTCCAACTGGTGGATCATGGGCTGGATCCAGCCAGGGGACTATTTTTTCTATTCCTTGCCTTTGCCTCAGTTGATCAGGCTGTTGAGTTTGCACAGCCAGTAGCCTGTTACTGATGCACCGGTCACAGCCAAGTGCTAGAAAAGCTGGTACAGCAGCCTTTTGGCCAGGTTGCAGAGAGGGAAGTGAGAGACTTGGCATCTAGCACCTGAAAGACTAATTTATTTTTTTTCCCATTTCAGCTATTCCAAAATGACAGTCCAAACTGGACCTTCATTGAAATACCAGGATAGCTTGTCCATCCAGGGGATTGCTTAAAATATCTACAAATTAATAACCTATTTTTCAGTAGCTATGCTGGTTGATTCCTTCCCCCCCCCATCCCACCCCAACAGACAAGGTCATATATGAGGCTGAATGCTGCAAAATGGTGCAGCCACACCTCTGTGTGACTAAGGTGAGTCAAGAGAGTGACTGACTAGTCAACCATGGCAATCACATAAACACCAATCACAAAGTCAGAAGATTTGTTTTCTTTTATTAACAGGAGGTGATGTCACTTTCTTTATATATAGTATATATAATATATATATTTTTGTGTTGTTGTTGGTTTCAAATGTTATGCACTTTTTAATGTTTGTAAACTTTTACTAATGAATAGTGTGATTGCTTCCTGAATATATTAATCATCAGTTAGCAAAACATCTTTGTGGCCACAGCTATTTGTTTCTACCATATGTATCATAGTACTTGTCACCTGAAATTCTTTTGTGAGATGTGTGGAGAAAAAAAAAACAAACAAACCACTTCTGATCAGTATTATGAGCTCATTTATTAGTGTTAATAAAAAACAAGCCAGCGGTATGCTTGTGGCTCCTTAGTGTAATATTAACTCTCACCTTTAACTTTTTGGAAGCTGGATGCTCACTGTCTTATTAGTTGTCAAATGCCCTATCTTCTTGGTAACAGTAGTAGTCCATTTGCTTTGGAAATACTATTACCCTTAAACTAATTTATTCATTTGTTTCACTTAATGTTCCTTTCAAAGTTAACACATTATTGATTTTTTTTTTTTTTTTTTTTAATTATTTACCCCCTCCTTGCTCTTGCATCAGGTCTTCAAGCTTAACTAGTTGCCCCTTTATCATGGACTAGTTACTGTCAATCTAGCACAAACACCAGAAGGAATAAGATTCTGGGGCTTTTTGTAGTGTTACTTTATTGATGATCCATGAAACATCATCAATAAAATGTCGTGGAAAAAGGCAATAGCGAAATAAGTAATTACAGTACATTAAAGTGTTGGTTTTCCTTATTTTCCTTCAGTGCTTTTCTTTATTTCAATACACTTTCCTTCTTAATTCTTCTGTGTTGTGAAATAAAATCATTTCAGCCTTCCCTTTCTATTTTGTACCTGTTTCTTCTATTTCTCTCCTTGTTTTCTTTTGCTTTTAAAATAACTATGGAGGCCTTTGCTGTTTTTTGAAACACATTTATTTGTGATGGAAAATAGTGCTGTTAAGTTTAGTAAAGTAAAAGGCTGTTTATGTTCCTCATCCCTCAAAAGTGTATGAGTGCTTGCTTTATCACTTGAACTTTGCTCTCTCTTTATTTGGCGTATTTCTGTATCATCTGTAAGCAGGCCTTACTTTATGTGAACATCTGGTTAGTCTGTGCAAAATCACAGTACTGTTTCTTGAGTACTATTATTACCTAAGCAATTACAGAAGAGTTAATTCAGATATAGTCACACCTTTATTTCTGTGTAATTGCATCATATAACAAGGACACTGATAGAATCAGATTTTAATTGTGTTATTTTTCCCTTTGCTAGTTACCTTTTTCAGTAAGCCTGCTGCTCTTGCATCTTTCCAGTATCTTCTTTATATATTATTGTTCTCATGATAGATAAAATGTTTAAATGTTTGATCAAGGTTTATCTTAGAGAAATCTCTCCAAAAGCTATATAAACTCAACAAAGTTAGGTCTGAACTATCAGCTTAAGAGAATACTCCTTAAAGTTTTGGTTTTGGTGGAATTTTTTTTTTTGTGGTTGTGAGAGGGTTTTGTTTGTTTTAGTAATATGTTTTCAGTGCTTTCTTCACCCTGCCAGCCCCATCACTTCAAAAAATAGTCTCTGTACTCATGTTCTTGTTGCCCATAATAAAGTCTATGACTATGTTGGCAAGCTTTGCACTTGCAGGGTTTAGATTCTCCATTCACTTGAAACACAAAGAATACAGAACTAGAACTGGACAGAGATATTGGCGTTTCTTTCTTCTGCTTATTTCCAATAATGTTGTCCATGTGCTTCAAAAAGTTTCTATTAAAAGACAGCAACAAGCATGCACATACCATTCTTTTATCAAACTATAATTTTAAGCTAAAAGTTCACTATGACCTTCCATACAACTACTAAAAGACTATTAAAAAAGTCAGTATACCTGTTACTCATCCCTGCTATTTCACCTGCTGTGTTTTTTCCACAATTTTAAAGTAGGAAAAAGTGTATCCTGGTATGAGTGGCAGGTCCTGAAGAGTCAGATTTCATGCAAATGGTAATGAAATTAAGCTAGAACTTCTATAGTATGAATGCCTTCCTCAGCTAAACAATGAAGCATTCCAGGTGTGCTTAATGTTTATATTTTGTGTTTCAGAAACATCTTTTTTTTTTTTTTTTTTTTTTTTTTTTTACAAAGGAAGGACTGAGAGCTGCTGTTGAAACTGAGCACAATAATGTAACATCAAATTTGATAAAATTTACCTTGCCTCAGCAATATTCCTGTTAAACTATTGTATTTTTGCCCTGACTTTTTCTTTGTTTTGCTCTGCCTCTCTTCCTGGCTGGTTTATTTTCTGTCCTGTGCTTCCTTCATGTAAAATAATGCCCTAGAAATACATGGATATGGAGTGCTGTATTGGATTTTCTGTATATTTGACTAAAGTCTTGCAGTAGAAAGGTTGTTTCTCTTCATCTTTTTTATCAAGGCACAAAGGGGAATCTGCCTCAAAGTTCTCAGCACGAGAGAAGCAACAAAGCCAGAAAGGAAGTCCGAGTTCAAGAAGGTAGGGCAGCAATATAAGGAGGATATCTTCTCTTAATAGTAAGGCAGATATAGCCCAATGCAGAAAATACCTTCGTCCAGCATATGATGGACAGTCAGAATGTGTTGATCTTAGCCTGAGAGATAAATTGTTCAACTTGGGTGATATTTTGACTTTAGAACCAATGTGAGCCAACAGTGTGCCCTGGCTGCCAAGAGGGACAACCATGTCCTGGAGTGCATCAAGCACTGCATCGCAAGCCGGTCAAGGGAGGTGATTGTCCCGCTCTACTCTGCACTAGTGCAGCCTCACCCTGAGTACTGGGTGCAGTTTTGGGCACCACAGTATAAAAAGGGTATAAAGCTACTAGAGAGTGTCCAGAGGAGGGTCACAAAATTGGTGAATGGCTTAGAGGGGAAGCCGTATGAGGAGAGGCTGAAGTCACTTGGTTTATTCAACCTGGAGAAAAGGAGACTGAGAGGAGATCTCATTGCAGTCTAGAACTTCCTCCCAGGGGGAAGAGGAGGGGCAGGTGCTGATCTCTTCTCTCTGGTGACCAGTGATAGGACCAGGGGAGATGGCAGGAAGATGTGCCAGGGCAAGTTTCAGTTGGATATTAGGAAAAGGCTCTTCACCCAGAGGGTGGTGGAGCACTGGAACAGGCTCCCGAGGGAGGTAGTCAGGGCACCAAGCCTGACAACATTCAAGAAGCATTTGGACAGCACCCTCAGACACATGGTCTGAATCTTGTAATTGTCCTATGGTGGGGCAAGAGTTGGACTTGATTATCTTTGTGGGTCCCTTCCAACTGACAACATTCTATGATTCAGGTTTTCAGCAGTGCTCTAGAACAGAAGCATGCATAAATCTGCGGCCCTTAACCTTGAGACAAATGAGAATCACCAGGTTCTAATGAAAGAATGAGAGATTTCTTAGATAACTTAGAATACAGGATACTCCCTGAAAAGCAGAAACATTTAATAGCTAGGAAAATTATATAAATTAAGGTAGTAGCAGGAACCTTTTACTGTTCTCTGCCGGCTCAGGATGAACTCTGTTCTTTCCTGCTTTTTTGTCACAATCGGGGATACTATACTGAATGCAAGAGAAGGACAGAGATCATAGGGTCATAGAATGGTTTGGATTGGAAGGGACCTTTCAAGGTCATCTAGTCCAACCCCCCCACAGTAAGCAGGGACATCTTCAACTAGATGGCTCAGAGCCCTGTCCAGTCTGACCTTGAGTGTTTCCAGTGATTTGGCTTCTACCACCTCTCTGGGCAACCTGTTCCAGTGTTTCACCACACTCATTGCAAAAAATTTCCTCCTTATATCTAGTCTAAATCTACCCTCTTTTAACTTCAAAGCATTACCCCTTGTCCTATTGCTGCAGGCCTTATTAAAAAGTTAGCCCACATCATTCTTATAGGTGAGATGATCAATATGGATGTTTATAACATTTCCACTGATATTTTATTTAGGCAATATACTGCTAATATCTGAGAGAAAATAATGGTCAAACAATGGTCTGGACTGACAGGGTAGCAAATCAGTTCCTCTTGTATGTGGCTAATAAATCTAATTGTGAGTTGACAAAATATGAACACATCTTAAAAGAAGTGCGTAAAGCTAAACACAAATATAGTGCGCAAGAAGCATCCCCATCTTCTGAAAGCAGCAAGGACTTCACGTTCTACCCTTTTACATAGATTCTTACATTACGGCTTGGAGCTGCTGACATTTCAGGATGGAGGGCAGGACAGCCTTACCAACTCATGACATGTGCGTACAAATGATCTCTTGGTATTTCCGAGCAACACATTATGCTTCAGTACGCTGAGATCAAGTGTTTATAAAAAGACCAATGCTGGTGATGACTTGCTTATGAGTTCTTAAATAAGGTTTTAGCAAATTAGCCATTGGTATACTTTTTCAGTCCTATTCGCTATCAAGTAATTCTCTGGTGCTGATCCATGACTGTAGTGTAACAGGTGATTGATTACCTGATACAGGCAGATCCTCTTGAGTGCTCCCATTGAGATAAAAATGTTTGCAAAAAATCCACACTACCTTCCTGCACTAGCAAGGACAGATGATACGTGTTTTGTATTTTTTAAATAAACCTATTATATCTATGGTTAATCAGTTAATGCTTAAATCTACTTCCACAAAAAACAAACAAACAAACAAAAAAAAAACTTCTGATCCTGAAAAATTAATCACTTCTAAACATACAAAAGGATTTAACATGTAATTTTAAAAAGTAACTCAGCAGTAATTTATAGGAAATGGTGACATACCGCCTTAGAGATGGATGGGAGATATTTGTAGGGAGATCAGATCTTGAGCAGCTCTGCAAACCACTATCAGGAGATTAACACTACCTGTTGTTCAGTCAGTTCTAGTGTGGCCCAAACAATCCAGGTGTTAGCAGGTGAGTTGATTTATTCTGCATGTGTTTTGTTGTATTAGCATGTAAATTAAGTCTCATTGTGTTCATCAAATATAGGTATTACGAACAGATACACAGAAGCAGTTTTTAAGTATGAAAACAAAAATATGGCTTCCAAGTCAGCGAAGGAGAAAACAAGATTTATTTTTTTTTTTCTTACCATGTAGCATGCTATATGGTAAAAAAGATCTGTTTAATTACTAGTATGCTTCTGTTTGTATGTCCCTTTTTCCCACTAAAAAAAGAACAACATAGGTGTGATTGTGTGAAGAAATTCAGTATTGCGATGTGCAAATCAGCAAAAACATGCATTTCTCTCAATATATTGAGTTCTGTTATTATTTGGGACCTCAAATAGCAAGTATTTAGCCAATGTATTAGCCATATCTTTGATGTGGGAATGTTTCATCATTCATTTGCAGTGGAGTTTCACTGTGTTTCCTACTAGTTCAGTCAACTCACTTGCCTGTAAAATGTTTTCTGCTGTCCACATTCTTTTCAGTGCAGTGATTTATCTGCCTATTGATGTAAGAACATGTACTGCAAAAGTTAAAAACTCATGTACAGTAATGATATCTATCTGCCACTTTAATTTTTCTCTTTAGCAATAGAACAGGAGATATAGAAGTCATTGGGGTCAGGAACTACTCCGAAACAACCTAGGACTGCCGTCACCGGTGGGAATCCGATAACCATACGTGGTTCTTTGCCATAACCCATACAACATGCTATCGGATTTGGAAATCTTTTTCAGGCTAATGATTTCTTCTTAACACAGATGGCACGCACTTTATCAAAACACACACTGATTGCAAGATGCAACAGAAAGCAGACATAGTCAGTCTGACTGTGCAGCTATGAAACACAAAGTGTGCACATTGCCCTGCACATTGCCCTCCCTCACAGACAGTATCTGCAGGTAGTGCTTGTGACTGTTGCAACACAGTGAATAAATTTTAATTTGATTGGAACAAGATTTTTAAGAGACCCTGTGGAATATATCTGAACCATATTGCCAGGCAGGGCTGATCTTATCTTATCAACTAATTATTCCTACCTATCTGATGTTCAAATGAAATCAGATTTACTATTCACTCTAATGTATGCCTCTGAATATCCATGTGGTAATAAATATGGCACTACTTTAGGCTGCAGCGTAATAGGATGTCTTGTAATCATTTGTAATGTCCTATGGATCACTAGGGATACTACATATTTTATGCCTGTATTTACACTGAAAATACACTAGATATTTTCAATTAAATGTCACAGACCAAATGGCAATATGCCACATAAAAATACTGTGTGATATTTAGCTTTTTGTAGTGTACGCTCATCTCTTTTTACTAATCCAGGAAGTTATACACAAGTGCAAATAGGACACAATTTATGTGTTTCAGTAGAAGATCTTCATTTCCACAGCCTCATCTTTGATCCTGCAATGCAGTCAAAATGTAGACTGTGTAACATCTTATTATAGTCATCATTTCCCTAGCAACAGACTGATATCCTCACTATATTAACACAGTATACTTCAGAGAGCAGGGCATGCTGTAAGGGAAGAAGATGGATGACTTAACAGGTCTTTTTCATCTCTAATTCTTCTCATCCAGGGAAAGAAATAATAACTGTTCTCTGGACACAAACACAACATCCTCCTTTGTTTGGAAATGCAAACACCAACGTTGTATAATAATAATGATGCTATAGAAACTGCTACCACTGTGGCTCTGTTATGGAGTCCTACCCCCCCCCCCCCCACACCCCCCCCCCCCCCCATGGAAAAAAAAAATAAAAAATAAAAAAGGGCAAGCACACCGGAAAGTAACCGATAAATAGCACACGGACACCTCCTGCTGGCATTGAGTAGTACTTTAAATAGGAAGATCAGAAATTACTCTGACCGATAGAAACTGAAGTCCAAACAACCACGGTGGATCTGGGATGATTAAGGTGTGATTCTTTAGAAATCACGACAACAAAGTATTGTAAATGCATCTTTTACATGACTGAATTACAGCCTTGGCTCTTGTCCTTCATCTCTTAAAATGCCTGTTATTTTTCAGAGCTTCCACACCCCGCAAATAAGATCTCCATAACTGCTAGAAAGAAAACTAGAGTTTTAAAGCAGTTTTAAACTTGCAGCTGATTCCAGTAGATAGACTAAAATCAGAAATGCATTATTCTTTTGTCTTCATACAAACTGATTGCTAAGAGGACAGCCCATAGAATCCTAGCCTGCATTTACCAATCTGATAGCACAGTCAAAACAGTGTACCTTCCTGGTGACCTTTACTGTCAGGAAATTAAGAACCCGAGTAAATCAAATAGATTTTAAATTAAAATAAGTCATCATAGCAAAAGCAAAGAACACTCTTCTGATATTTGTGGGAAGTTACTGCTTACTGGAATTCCTGGGGAAGGGGTGGGGGGGAAGGGAACAAACAACCAAAAAAACCCAACCACCAAAACAAAACAGAAATGTCATCAAGACAAAACTGAAGAACAAGAAGGGATATTCCAAAGCATTACAGGGTGCTTATGATAGACCTCTCTTTCCTGATGCTAATCCCATGATCATGACAAAGCAACTAGATATTAGAGACCAATAATGAAGGGATTGGTGGTTATTACAATAAACAGCCCAAGATGTTTCAAAGAGAAAAGGAAGACAGGAGAGCAGCTTTTTAGTGCATGAAGAGATTGTATGGAAAGGTGGATGAGAAACCATTACATTTTGGTAATCTTTTAAGCAAGACTGTCTGTCATTTCCTCACAGAGAGGCTTAGTATTGGAAGATATGAAAGGACACACTGTGTTCCAGAACTATATCACTAATCCCAGACATGACACCAGGAAAAGCTGGTTAAACATACCTAGGTGTTACTATGCTATGCAAGTGCAGAAATCTCAGAAAACTTCTTTTCTGAAGATTAACAATACCATGCAGTAGAGTCCTACTACCTTTTCTACCTCACCTGCCAAATTGTGTTCTGTTGCTGACAGTCTCATGCCCACACTTTAGTTTTTTCTTTCTTCAAAGAAATACCACTTTTCAACATGTTTTTACAAAAGACCAGAAGAGTCCTGAGACAGGATGTCAATCTCAAATGCCTAAAGCAGACCAAACATTTAAAAAATCTCAGAGGCAACCTTCACTCCACCAACACTGGTGCATGTTTATGTACCTACAGTTAAGAAGACAGAAACTTTCTACTGTCTCCAGTCCAAAATAGCTCTCTAGGGGATCACTCTTAATCCATGATATTCTGTTACTGCTTCTTTGTTTCAGTGTTAATTCCACCACATTTCAAGGTTTGGCAGGTGTTAGAAGCTCTGGAGAAGTCCCTGAGTTAAAATGCTTTTGGCAATACTTGCCAAAATAAAGGATTTTCCATTCACTTCAACCCCATAACGTTTGCTTCTGACAACACATAATCAATATTGCCACAACTCTGATGAGTAAACCTAGTTTCTACCTACTTTCCTGGTGTCTGAAAAGTGACCTAGTGCTGCTGTGGGTTCCATTTTATATCAACAAATTTCTCATTACACTACCTATAATATGTTCCTTCTTCAAAACCAAGTCTTTAGACCAATCATTTTTAGGATTATCAAGCAGTTCTGCATGAGACAAAGCCACACAGAGAAATTATATTCCCTTTAAAGTAGCCTCTCTATGCTTTCACAAATTCAAGATCCACAGTATATTGTAATGTTATAAATTATGACAGTGATGGTAAGTTCGTGTGCAATGGTACTCCCAAACATAGCAAAAATGTTACTCTTATATCACTTAAAAAAATAGAAATTGCTCTTTATCTATTCCAAACAGTTCTGTCACGTGCAGGGCTTTCTCCAGTGGAGTTACTGGTATACCTAAATGTACATAGCCACCTGTGAACCTTATCAATTGTGGATTCTGTTTCTTTTGTTTGGGAACATATTCTTCCCTAAAACTTCCTTGTTTCTGAAAGCTGAAAATGATAAATATCCTTGATGAAAACTACATACTTTCTTGATATAGATAGATAGATAGATAGATATATAGATAGATATATATAGATATATATGTGAGTATTCAAGGACTGGAAAAAATAGACAGAATTTCCTTTCTTTGGTGTACTTTGTACATAGTTACTGGCCCATGAAAGTCAACGACAAACAAGTTTAACATTACAGAAAAATCCACACCCTTTACTTAATAGCATTCTTGTACCAAATTTTGGACATAAAATAGCTGTTGTTAATGTCAGCACCTTGTATCGTTACTGTATTGCCCTGGAGACACTGTTGTTTCAAAAGATTAAGCACTTAGCACTTTCTACCATGGTGGTTTTACCATCAGTTATGTTGATGCCAAGCTTGTACACAGATGCATCAACATAGTATTTTTACCAGTGTTTGACCTGCAGGAGACCTACTTTCATGTCAGCTACCCACAAGGCCAGTCAACACCTTCCTAAGGCTCATAACCTCTTTTTGGTCCCTGCCTGTTTTCTCCCATGAAATATTCAGGCTCTGTTCTCTGAAGCATTATTTTGTTTCACTAAAATACTTCAGTGATTGTTATTCATGTGTTTTTTCTCTACTGTTTTTATTTCTTTAGGGGAAGTGAGACTCTTCAGTAGCTATCCCAGTTTCCTACACATTTTCACAGTAATACTGAATCTCAGTGATGAAAAGAACTGAGCCGTTAATTTCAAGCTACAAAAGAAGCAAGTAACTACTTTAAGGTTTACAACACACTACAAATACACAAACAATAAGTAGAGTGCACTCAGTTCATTCAGCAAACACAACAGTTTTTAAAAGGGGGAATTTGATTTACACAGATTTGGTGGGTTGACCCTGCCTGGACACCAGGTACCCACCAAAGCTGCTCTGTCACTGCTCTCCTCAGCTGGACAGGGGAGAGAAAAATATAATGAAAGGCTCGTGGGTCAAGACAAGGACAGGAAGAGATCATTCACCAATTGCCATCATGGACAAAACAGACTTGAGTTGGGCAAATTAGTTTAATTTATTACCAATCAAATCAGAGTACAATAATGAGAAATAAAACCAAATCTTAAAACACGTTCCCCCCATCCCTCCCTTCTTCCCAGGCTTAGCTTTACTCCTGATTTCCCTTCCTCCTCCCCACCAGCAGCATACGGGGACAGGGAATAGGGGTTGTGGTCAGTTCATCACATGTCTCTGTCACTCCTTCCTCCTCAGGGGGAGGACTCCTCACACTCTTCCCCTGCACCAGCGTAGGGTCCCTCTCACAGGAGACAGTCCTCCACAAACTTTTACAGCATGAGTCCTTCTCATAAACGACAGTTCTTCACAAACTGCTCCAGCCTGGGTCCATCCCATGGTGTGCAGTCCTTCAGGAACAGACTGCTCCAGCGCAGGTCCCCCACGGGGTCACAAGTCCTGCCAGCAAACCTGCTCCAGCGTGGGCTCCTCTCTCCATGTGGCCTTAGGTCCTGACAGGAACCTGGCTCCAGCAGAGGCTTCCCACGAGGTCACAGCCTCCTTCAGGCATCCACCTGCTCCGGCGTGGGGTCCTCCACGGGCTACGGGTGGTCATCTGCTCCACCATGGATCTCCATGGACTGCAGGGGGACAGCCTGCCTCACCATGGTCTTCACCACAGGCTGCAGGGGAATCTCTGCTCTGGCACCTGGAGCACCTCCTCCCCCTCCTTCTTCACTGACTTTGGTGTCAACCAACCCTGTAGCCTTACCCTGCTACCAAAAACTTGCCATGCAAATCCAATAAAACAGATTATAGAGCAGTCTCATCAAAACTCCCTTCACTGAAGACAATAGACTTGGACTGGTATAAAACTCATGTGGAGGAACACTCTGACTACCAGAAGCAGATTTAGATGATAAATTTTTGGTTCCATTTTCAGTCACAAGGAGAATGAGTAGAGTATTTTTTGCTCTGAGGTTTCATTAAACAAATTCCACCAATTTAAAAATAATTATCCTTATCCCCCATCTAATGAAGTGTACTTATTTTGGCTGGGATAAGGTTAATTTTTTAGGTGCGTAGTCAATAGAGAGAGAAGCTTCTCCAGGGGATGATTAAGAAGCGCAATCTAGTTTAGGTTCTCTGCGTTGCTCCCTACAAAAAGCATTTAGGGCTCATAATCAAAGTGCATCAGCTATTCTAAAAATTTTGAGAACAAGTCAACATTATGTTTTAAGTATCACTTGAATTTGTAAAATATTTAAAGTGGGGCTATGGTATTTGCTCCCTGGGTGAATGAGGTTTTGCAGATTGAGACACAACATGATTCACACTGAGGCTGCAGTTCATAAACACACCAATACTATTACTCAACATAATAATCTACTGAGCTAAAAAAAACACAACTTGGAAATGGTAATCAAAACAGTACCCCAAAAGACACTAATTTGACCAGCTAATGCGAGGTTCTAAAGAAAGGATATAAAAAACCCCAGTAACCCCAGGCACCTGGAGTTTGTTCACTTTAGCAGCTGTATTGCATATAAATGTACATGACTGAGCTGACAATTCAGTGCCTTCAGTGCTAACAGACAGCTACAAGTCTCTGCTCTTAAACTTTCCGTGATATTTGATATTAATTTGAAAAATTGTTCTTACATGAAAACTTGAAAACTTTTTCATCTATGAAAAAGCTGAGGATTGGGTTATACCAGTGATTTTATTTCAAATGGGCACAATGACATTACTGTATTTCATATGTCTTTGTATTTACATGGTAAAAGGAGGAGGGAGATATATGTCATTTCCATCTACTACCACGTTCTTTTCTATAGTGTTGCAAAGTGAATGTAACAGAAGAACCAACCTAACAAATTATACCAGTAGTTACGGCTGGAACTGAACATGATATTTAACAGAATTCAATATAATTATATGTAATCTATTACTTTTTAACTAATGTATGTTTTGTACATATTAGTAAACTGATTTCCATTCTTACTGTTTATGTACCATAGACTGACATTTCCTTCTCTCTGTCTGAGACTGAATATATTGGTTGTTCAAGCCTGAGACTCAAAGAGTTTAATAATAGTTTAATACTCAAAGAGTATTAAAAGACCCACTTTTACTACTTTAAATATTAGCCCACTTTGGCCTCTTTGGGTAAAATAAGAAGTCTTTTTGAACACTTTTACGTAGGAAATGTGCAGCTTCAGAGAAGCATGTGCACTCTGTAGTCTGTAGGTGGAAATTCAGGTTTTGTTATTCTGCTGTTTTGTCTACAGACCAGAGAACACTTAGGAAGGATTTCAGAAAGATCCTGATGAGTTTTTTCATAATATGGAGGCATACCAACTAAGAAAATCAACCTATTCCACTACTTAGTAATACATTTTGCCCACATAAGACCTGAATGAGTTCAGACCAGTGAAAGGCTCGCTTTCTTTCTACTCATTTCTTGAACCATGTGATTCATCAGTAAAATATTGGTATCTATATCTATACTTATATATCTTTATATCTATATCTACATCTACATCTACATCTAATAATATGGATTAAATGTAGCTATATGGAGATATGCTAACTACATTTATACAGAAACAATAACGTAGAGCATAGAATCATAGAATGTTGTCAGTTGGAAGGGACCCACAAGGATCATCAAGTCCAACTCTTGCCCCAGCATAGATACATATAGATATTTATTACATATTACATGCCTCCGTAATCTAAAATGAGTAGAACAGTAGTACAATTTCCCTAAGCAGAAAAATCACTTGACTCACCAACTACAATCACGTGGCAATTCGGTCATTATTTTTTCCGTTTCAGCAATAGGAAAAACAGAACACATTTTTCATGAGCATTGTAATAACTAACTAGTCCAGGCAGGCTGAGATTATTTTTGTCTTTGTTCAAGTAGATGGAACTATTTAATTCAAAGCTGTATGCTTCATCACATGTACATTATGGAGATGTAATGGCACATTAGCATTTATATTCCAGTAAGGATAGTATACCAAGCTTTTTGCAGATACATTACAGGAAAAGTAAGCAATTTTATCTTAAAAGCTTTCATACTGTCGTTTGACAGCTTGGGCTTTGAAATTTGTGATTTCTATGAACCAGTTTGTCAGGCTGCATCACAAGGAAGTACAAATGCACTGTGTATGAAGCAAAGATGCAGCAAATAACCTTGATGCTTCTCACATGAAAAATGTTAGCCCTTTTCAGTTATCCTAAGTTGATAAGCTCGCTCATCCTTACCAGAAAGCTGAAATAAATGTTGGAGGGAAGGGTTCTCTACAGAGATTGTTTTTGACTAAGCTCGTTTAGTGGCTCTGAGCATGACAGCTGTTGCGTATGAGACTACCGAGGCCAGAACTGCCTCCTAAAACCTTCATTATTCCAGAAAGTTGGGTTCTTTCTCTTTTAGAAAGCTATTTATCATTTTTGCCAGCTGACCATTTAAAATCAAAACTCAAAGCCTTAAACAAAGGATCTAAATATAGCTCAAGGTCTAGGTGCTATGTCCCTTTGTGGTTGAAGGTGAGATATCTTCACCATTCCTGTTGAAAACCAAAGAAACTCTGGGATATTTCATTCTTTAAAGACAGTACCTCAAGCATATGTGAAACAAAACAAGGGCCAGATGATCATGACAGTGCACTGTGTCTTAGTCTAACATTCAGTCTTCCTAGGATACCACTATATCAAAGGATGTAGCAACAGTGCCTGTTTCCACAACAGTTTGAAGATTAAAGCTTTGATCCATGACATCAAAGGCTCAGAATAAATCCCATCCTTTGCCTGAGTCTTTGAATCTCCATCATCTACCTTCTAGGCAAGAAAGTATTCTGGTGCTGACTCTCACGCTTTCCTTTTAAAGCATTTCCCCATTGTGTAAAAAGAAATTAAAGGCCTTACCTTCTCCCAGGTGAATGCCCTAAACACTGGACTACCTGACAATGGTCCAAAACTATGCTGATTAGTTTCTTTAAGGAAAAAAAGTAGGATTGATAAACTCATCTTCAAAGGAAACTACTCGAAGGGATTTACATGCTTAATAAGCCAAAGAAGAGAAAGGCACCCCCAAGCCCAAAGGGAGAGATTTACATCCTTGACAAGCAGGTCTTAAACACCACCTTGTGCTATTCTTTACAGGCTTATGTACAGGCACATGACTTCCACAGATCCCGTTTCTATGTCCAAAGCCCAGAGTCAGTCTAGGCATTCTCAAAGGACAGAGAATTGCAATAGTTGCATGCTCCCCATGAACGCAGCCCTACATTTATTAACTCTCTTCAGCTCTCACAGGAGACATGACAGACCATGATGGATCTGAAATCTATATACAGACAACATTTTTTCTCCAACAACAAGAATAATAAAACCTCCTTAAATTATAACTATTCAACGATTCAGTGGCATCCAGGAGCAGATTTCATTCTGGCATTAATATTCTAGGCTAATTTTGGAAGAGGCTAGTGACAAATAGCTGCTTTTGAAGTTGTCAGTTAACCACTGCTTCCCCATTCTAGGGTCTTCACCTTTCTAACGCAACCTACCATTTTCATGTATGATGCTAGTTCCTAAAAAATGCTAAAACATCCTTTATCAAGAGAAACATACAACAAGATAAGTACAATTTGGGGGTGGAAGAAGAAAAAAATCTACAAAATCATTGGATTTAGTCCTTTCCTGACCTAGGGAGTTGCTTTTACAGTATTCCGAACAAATATTTTGACAAGACTTTTATAAATAAAGCTCTATTCTTCACTAAGAAAATAGATTTAAACAAATAGAAAAAACAATAGAACTTATACAGCTACGTTTACAGAAAAGTATATCTGTGTGTTAGATTGGTTTCACCCTCTTAGTTTGCAGCCAAATACAGCCTGCTCTCTCACCCTTCCCCTGCTCCCCAGGGAGTAGGGGAGAGAATTGGAAAGAAAAGGGCAAGGAGACTCACGGGTTGAGATAAAAACTATTTACTAATTAAAATAAAATTATAATGATAATAGTAATAACAGAATGTACAAATGAGTGATACACAGTGCAGTTGCTCACCACCTGCTGACTGATGCCCAGCCTGTGCCAGCCAGCGATCCCAGAGCAGTGACAGTCCCGAAACCCTAACCCCAGAAAAGCGAGTCCGAGTGATCCCCGAGAGAATACCCCTGATTTCCGGTCAGCCCTGGTTGACATGACGTGATATGATATGGAATATTTCATTGGCACATCCAATTGTCAATTTTGGGTTTTGCTATTTACTGCACTTCTCCCTCCCAGTCCTAATGCATCTGTGAACCTGCCAAACACGGTGGCCTTGAGCTCCAGCAGCAACTAATAACATTAGTACTTTATTAACATTCCTCTCATAACAAGTCCCATACTGCAACTAAAACACAGCTATTCTAACTACTAAGAAGAAAATTAACTATGTCCTAGCAAAACCAGGATAATCAGGTATGCATAGAAATAGGGATATATATATATAACAGAAAAGTACACTATAAGTCTATAACTATGACTAGTGAAATTGGTGTAGTCAGACATGTTAACTGAGTGGTCATCTAAAAAAAGAAAATTGCAAGTGTAAGTTTTCCCTTGACTCCATCTCTCTATAATACATTGTCCCTGAGTAGATGTGAGACTGCTGGGGCAAATTCAGTTACTATGATGTAAATCTAGAGTAACAGTACTGAACTGAATATTACACTTATTTATAGGCTTAGAAAGCAGGAATCAACTGTATCCTATAGTTTCTGCATCAAGCCCATGCTGTAAATCAGCTACATATTTTAGCAGGATATAAATCTCTGTACAGATGTATTTTTTTCTAGTACATGTTCACTGCATAATTGCTACTTCAGGTCCTTCAGGAGGGGTTCCAACATTGGACTAGAGTTCCTTTTATGAAAAATGTCTTTATCTTAAAAAATTATCCTTAACGGAGTCCAGCAAAGATATTTCAGAGCTCATTTCTTTCTTTGAGTATATGAATACAATATTGTTACTGCTTACAGTGTTAGAGCCCTGTGGTAGCGTCTGAGAACAGCATACTGTTCTGAAAGTTCAGGAGACCAAACAATAAATTGGAAACACAAATAAAAAACAACCGTTCAGATAAAACCTTGATTATTTTTATCCTCTTCATGCAAGTGAACTAGTCAGTGATGGAGGCAGCCTGGGCTGCAGTGATCATGCACTGTTAGAGTTCACAGTCCTGAGGGATATGGGTCAGGCAAAGAGTAGAGTCAAGACCTTGAATTTTAGGAAAGCAAACTTCCAGCTCTTCAAGAAACTAGCTGGTAGGAACCCCCGAGAAACTGTCCTCAGGGACAAGGGAGCACAACAAAGCTGGTAGATCTTAAAGGACGCTTTCCATAGAACACAAGAGTTCTCAATTTCCATGTGTAAGAAATCAGGAAAGGAAGACAAGAGACCAGCATGGATGAGTCAAGACTTGCTGGTCAAACTAAAGGGCAAGAAGGAAATGCACTGGGAGCTGAAGCAGGGACAGGTACCCTGGGAAGAGTACAGGGATGCTGCCTGGTTGTGTAGGGACTGGGTCAGGAAGAGCACAGCTGGAGCTGAACTTGGCAAGGGATGCAATAGTAATAAGGGCTTCTACAGGTAGAAACCAGAAAAAGAAAGTCAAAGAAAGCGTACCCCTCTTCATGAGCAAGACTGGAAAACTGGTAACAACAGACGAGGAGAAGGCTGAGTTACTCAATGACTTTTTTGCCTCAGCCTTCTCTGGCAACCTCTCTTCCCACATCTCTCAAGTGGATGGACCACGGGGCAGGGACTAGAGGAGCAAAGTTCCTCCCACTGTAAGAGAAGATCAGGTAGGGCAGGGACTAGAGGAGCAAAGTTCCTTCCACTGTAAGAGAAGATCACCTGAGGAACCTGAACTTATATAAGTCTATGGGACTTGACGAGATGCATCTGAGAGTCCTGAGGGAACTGGCTGATGTAATTGCCAACCCACTCTCCATGATATTTGAAAAGTCATGGCAGTCAGGTGAAGACTGGAAAAAGGGAAATGTTGCACCCATTTCTCTAAAAGGTAGAAAGGAAGACCCTGGGAACTACCTACCTGTCAGCCTCACTTCTGTGCCCAGGAAGATCATGGAACAGATCCTCCTAGAAGCTATGCTAAGGCACATGGAGGCAGGGAGGTGATTCGAGACAGCTAACATGGTTTCAATAAGGGCAAGTCCTGCCTGACCAGCCTAGTGCCTTTCTATGATGGAGTGACTACTTCAGTGGACAAGGGAAGAGCTACAGATGTCATCTATCTAGATTTCTGTAAGGTCTTTGACACAGTCCCCCACAACATCCTTCTTTCTAAGTTGGAGAGTTATGGATTGGATGGGTGGGCTGTTCAGTGGATGAGGAATTGGTTGGATGGTTGCATCCAGAGGGTAGTGGTCAATGGCTCAGTGTCCAGATGGAGATTGATGACAAGTAGTATCCCTCAAGGGTCCGTACTGGGACCAGTAATATTTAATATGTTCATCAATGACACAGCAGGATCAAGTGCACCCTCAGCAAGTTTGCAGACAACACCAAGCTGAGTGGTGCAGTCGACATGCCTGAGGGATGGGATGCCATCCAGAGGGACCTGTACACACTTGAGAAGTGGGCCCATGTGAACCTCATGAGGTTCAACAAGGCCAAGTGCAAGG
>NW_010321178.1:62006-65452 GCF_000700745.2 Antrostomus carolinensis
CATCAAGAGAAGCGTGGCCAGCAGGTCGAGGGAGGTGATTCTGCCCCTCTACTCTGCTCTGGTGAGACCCTACCTGGAGACTGTGTCCAGCTCTGGAGTTCTCAGCACAGGAAAGATATGGACCTGTTGGAGCAGGTCCAAAGGCAGGCCACAAAATTGATCAGAGGGATGGAACACCTCTGCTATGAGGGAAGGCTGAGACAGTTGGGGTTGTTCAGCCTGGAGAAGAGAAGGCTCCGGGAAAACCTTATTGTGGCCTTTCAGTACTTAAAGGGGTTTTACAATAAAGATGGTGAGAAACCTTTTAGCAGGGCCTGTAGCAATAGGACAAGACGTAATGATTTTAAATTAAAAGAGGGTAGATTCAGACTAGATAGAAGGAAGAATTTTTTTACAGAGAGTGCTGAAACACTGGAACAGGTTGTCCAGAGAAGTTGGGGATGTCCCATCACTGGAAGTGTTCAAGGTCAGGTTGGGTGGGGCTCTAAGCAACCTAATATAGTTGCAGGTGTCCCTGCTCACTGCAGGGGGGTTGGACTAGATGACCTTTAAAGGTCACTTCCAACCCAAACTATGATATAAGTCTATGGTATTTACTTATTTGGCATTCAGGTTTGAGACATTTTTGAGGAGCCATGAGAAGGGAATATAATTATTATTAATAATAATAATATGGAGGTATAAAAATAAAATACTGAGTTAATTTTTTTTCATTATACTTTGACTCTGCAAGATGTTCTCACAAAATACTCACCAAAATAGAAACATGGTGTCATCCATATAAGGGTAAGAAATAAAATCACTGCATGCATATATTTAATACATGGCAAGTAATTAATTTAATATAATGGTATGCATCAGCAACAGACATCTTCTACATGCCTCCAAGTATCAGCCCTAGGACATATCCACCCTGATGACTGACATACCCATGAACATGGGTGATGCCACCTCTCTACTTCACTCTCACCTTTTTTTTACTGGGAGTGGAAAAGGGGAAGGTCTCATACACTAAATCCTCTTTAACTGAGACATGTGCTTTTTGGAACTTAACTATATTTTCTGTGGTCTAGTGCTGTCTTCAGTACACCTGACTTTCTCATTGTCCAAAACAGAAGCTATTTAGGCCAGCAGAAGCAATTTCCTTCTAACAAAAACTATTAGTGTAAGTGGGAACAGTGAGCTGATAACACATAAAATTTTTACTTCCCTGGGTGGCTGAGGGGCACAAGGACACAAGCCTGGGTCTTCCAATTTAGATGTTCATTGCTATATTCTAGGAGGGTTCATCCCATGCTTGCTAGACCCTACAGGCCAAGTCCTTTCTAAGATATTAAGTCTGGTACAGTGTGGAACATTTTTTCTTCACTTGAAGTATGTAAAGAGGAAGGTAACTTTGTCTACATCATACACTGCCCAGGTAAACATAATTATAGTAATATGTGTAAGATCTGTTGGAGGAGTTCTTTACAGTTTGAATACTCTCAGAGAGATGACAGAGGACATTTGGAAATTAAAACATTCACAGGGTCAGAGAATGCAGACAGCCAGACAGTGTGCACAGAGACTGCAAAAACCTGATGAACACCACGCCTCTGGTTCAATTTCTGGTTTACAGCAGTATTTTTAAGAGTTGGGTAGGACAGTGAGATTTCTTCTGCAAGGACATGTCTTATTCACTGCTTCTGTGAATACATTTCCTCAGACTTTCCCAGCCTGGTTCTTTTTGGAAGTGTGTCATTAGCAACTATGGTTCTAGAAATGCTGAGTTTTATCTCCAGTCCTGCTGGTCACAGAATGTGTTACTTTCTGCTTCAGCTGGGACTGGATCTCTCCAGCAGCACACAGGCTTTTGGCTTTCTGTTGCAGCACTTTGGTAGGTGTGAAGCAGCCAGACATCCCAAAATGAAGCATCTTCCAAGAATTGTACAGTCAAATCAGAATTTTATTTTCCTTAAGAACCATAGATTAATTTTCCCTCTTTTACACTTCACCTTGTCATGTTTTAAGTCCTGCAAGGCTGAGTTATGGAGTGAGGTACTTTTCTTTAAGAGTTTCAGAAAGCCATTTGTAGTCATCTTTTATGTAGTCACATAGCAGATGGATGCCTATTAAGGCAATCACTTATGACAGTCTCTTCTTCTTCCTCTTTTTTAAAAAAACATATATTTTCAAAAATTTCAAGCATTTTGCTTAACTGCGTTGCACTAAAGAAAGAACACTTACAAAGCTTCTCCTGTGAGTCAGTGTTCAGTACCCAAAACAATCATGACTTACACTTCTGGGGACCTGGGTAGACAGGAGAAGTAGCACTGCCAGACAGGGAGAATGTCCTCTCCAGGCAGAGGCTCTCAGATACCAGAGCACTCCACTGTCACTGGGGTGGCACAGGTTTTACTGTTAACACTTTTGTAAGGTTTCATTTGCAAGAGGCTACTGCAGAGACAGATTTGTTCTCCTCACATGTCCTGACCTAACAAATTTGAAAGGACTGGCTAATGAAAAAGCTATAATAAATTATTACAGTTATGATAATTGCAATTGGTGATATACGCTTTTCAGCACCCCTTGGTAAGATTTTAATAGAGAATGATAAAACTTACTAAGTAATTAAGTCTTACTGGTTAATTAAACAATGTAGGAACAGAAGACTACATAGCAACCCCTTCATGCATTACCAGAAAGCTCTGGAATAAATGCCTTTGTTGTGTAATGTAATATTACAATAGTTTGCATAAGAAGGAAAAGGAATACTGTATCAAGGCCTGCCTAGAATTTTAGGAGGGTTGTTAGGTAAACAGCATGATTATTTTCAAAATGCCATTTGACCACATCACTGTGTTTCACACTCTACTCCTACTTATAAGTTTCCTAACTGAGCTTAACTTTCACAACTTTAGGACTTCATCCTTGAATAAAGCACAGGGGCATTTCTCCACAACTCCTTCAGGCAAAATCCTCTTTGAAATTGAGAGGTTTGCATAGTAACTATAAGAAGAAAGAATAATGTAAGACACCGTAAGAATGCGAGGTCAGATCTTAAGCTGATGGTTTTGGAAGCACACACTGAACACATGAAAGGATACAAAGGAGCTTTGGCATCTACTAATAACAAAGGGTCACATATTTTCTACACCACTTATCTGGGTGTAACCTCCTTCAGCCAGAAAGTCAAGCACTGAGGTCAACACCTTTTAAAAACCAATACCACACTTTCAGTTATTAATAACTAAGGGCAGAAAAAATCACATCTTGCAAAATGAAAAGCAGACAGATCAATATTCTTATTCACCTCTTTAGAAAGTGACATTTAAAAACAAAACAAAACAAAAAACCCCCCAAAACTCTAAGGAATATATTTACCAAACTCCACAGCTTTTCTGCATTAGTCACTATATATATACCAGACTGAGAAAGTTGGGGCTGTTCATCCTGGAGAAGAGAAG
>NW_010321179.1:0-14258 GCF_000700745.2 Antrostomus carolinensis
ATAAAAACTATTTACTAATTAAAAAGAAAATTATAATGATAGTAATAGCAGACTATACAAATGAGTGATACACAGTGCTCACCGCCCACTGACCAATTCCCAGCCTGTGCCAGCTAACGATCCCGGAGCTGAGACGGTCCCGAACCGAAACCCCGGAAGAGTGATCGCGAGTGATCCCCGAGAGAATGTGTACCGTCTTCTGGTCATCCCTGGTTAATATTCTGGCATGACGTGATATGATATGGAATATTTCATTGGCACACCCAGATGCCAGTTTTGGGTTTTGCTCGTCACTGCGCTTCCCCCTCCCAGTCCTAATGCAGCTGTGAAGGAGCAAAAAAAACGGTGGCCTTGAAGCTGCAGCAACACAAGTACTGTCATCAAAGTTCTTCTCGTGATAATACAGCTCTTCTAATTACTAAAAAGAAAATTAACTCTACCCTAGCAAAACCAGGACAGATATAAGGGAAGCTTCTAACAGCTTCTCACAGAAGCCATCCTGTAGTCACCTCACTGCTAAAACTTTGCCACACAAACCCAGTACATTCCACCCCTCATCTCTGTGAATCACTTACTTAAGAATTATAATTAAAATCCATATTCATTACACAATCTTCACAAACTTCACTCACATCAATAAAAAAGAATTCCCCACACCAAAATCAAAATAACATAATCACAACAGAAAACAAAAATGGACAATTTACTAGCAATCTATCCCTTGTCCCTTCACCATAATTGGAACAACCAAAATTCACCACTATTATTCTACTCCCTAACATTGTTCTGTCCATGTTTGGACCATTCTCTCTCCCAATTACTACCTTTATCTCTAATTCCTCATGCCCTGTGTTAGGCACCAAAAAATACTATAGTGGGTTGACCTTGGTTGGATGGCAGATGCCCACCCAGCCACTGTATCTCTCCCTTCCTCAGCAGGATGAGGAGGAGGAGAAAAGATAGAAAAAACTCATAAGTCAAGATAAAGGCAGCTTAATAAAACAAAAGCAAAGGCTGTGCATGGAAAATAAAGAAAACAAAATATTTTTTCTCTATGTCCTATCAGCAGATGTTTAGCCACTTCCTGGGAAGCAGGGCTTCAGTATGTGTAGTGGTTGTTCTGGAAGACAAACATCGTAATAATGGATCCTCTCCCTTCCCCCTCCCTTCTCCTAGCTTTTATTTCTGAGCAGATGTCATATGGTATGGAATATCCCTTTGGTCAGTTTGGGTCAGCGGTATTGGCTGTGTCCCCTCCCAAGATCTTCTCCAACCCCAGCCTACTGATGAAGGGGGAACATTGGAGAGAAAACCTTGATGCTGTGCTAGTACGGCTCAAAAGTAACCAAAAACACTGGTGTGTTATCAACAACTTTCTATCTACTAGTACAAAACACAACACTGTGAGGTCTGCTTTGGGGAAAATTAACTCCATCTCAGGCAGAACCAATACAAGATGAAAGTCAGCATAAGTTTTGAAGCAGAAAGTACAAAATCAAGTGTCTCATAAATGTTATTTATAGAGGCAGAAAACAATAAAACAGTGAATTCTAAGCATCAGAAAACAAAAAGCTGACATATAATAAATATATAAAAAATAACTAGATTGTTTCCAGAATTACCCCTAGCTAAAACTCTCTTTATTCTTCTCTATATGTCATGCATATTTCAGTTTCCCTTATTTTAGGAAAAAAAAAAAGTCAAAAACATACCAAACCAAAATGAATAAAATGAATATTTCACTGTGATTTCAGTATTGTAAGTCTTAGAAATTATTCTTTCTTTTCTTTTGTATGGTATTTTTTTTTTGTTTATTTTTATAATCTTGGGTAAATAATTTTAACATATTGCTTTAGCTTCCCTGTAAAAATAATGAGAATTTTGTTAAAAGTTGCAATCTAATAAAAATCATTATGAAGATTACTTAACACCTGAATTTATTTAGAAGACAAAAAAAAAAAAATGCTATGTAGTTTCCTGTCTATGTATATTTTCATGTACACACAAACATTACTTCCAATTGATAAAGAAGTGTCTACCCTGTGAGGTAAAAGCACATTAGGAGTGAGAGGACAAACAGGATTCCAACAAACTAGCTTTGTCAGACCAGTATTAATTCTCCATATTGCTAACTCAGATGTCTGTGCAGTGTTCCTGGATTAACAGCTGTGAAGAGTAGGGGCAAATACTTGAATAGCCTGAGAGAGAGACAGGCAAGTCTACTCTCACTGCTAGCTCAGTATCAGTGCCTGTAGCAGAGCTGATAGGGAGTGAGAAGGAGGCAACAGGATCTCTGATGAAAGGGCAAGATCTATGCAGCCGGACTTCATGAAGCATGATGTATCTCCTTTAAAAATGTTGGAAGTCACTGTGGATAAGATTCAAATTAAAATAGCAACCCATTTGGAACATAGCCAAACTGACAGTAAACTGTAATTTCAGCATAAGCTAATTGCATAACACGAGGGTTGCTTGAATGCAGACTTTTTTGGTGCATACAGCATTTATCTAGGAAGGCAAATACACCCTTCAAAGTGACTGAAGAAATTTGGATCCATTGGTTATAATTCTAAAACACAAGGTTGACATTTACTTTGGGAGGAGAATAGTTTCTTCTCTCTATTGAAGCTGTATGCATGGATACAAGAATCTTCTGGCCAGGAGGAAAGCAAGAAAGATGAAACAGGACCAAAAATATGTTCCTGTGTAAAAATGAACTATCTATTTTATATGAAAAAAAATCACCCAGGGGGTGGGGAGGGAAATGCGTGGAAGGGAACCACAAAGAATCCTCGAGTACATACACCGTGACTTTTCTCTTTCATTTGAATCTCTTTAGAACTCTGAAAGTATGTCTACGTGAAGTAATAGAAAATTGTAGTAATATAAAATTTTCTTGCTCATACAATTATTTCCAAGCTAGTTTCATTCAACTTTCACTCAGATGTCTCTGCATAGTACTCCACTGTACCTTATTTCTAAGAACTGGAGCTTCCCATCTCTGAGTAGCAGGACCTTGCTCCTCTAACGCTGAGGACCCAGACCCTTACTCCGGTCTTTCTCACCACTGATCTTTTAACAAGCCCCCTAAAGACTGACATTCAGTGAAATGTTTCTCTTTTGCAAATTACATTTGAAGACAATATCTATGTCAGTCAATGTTTATGAAAGCCCCTTCTTTTGTTAATATGGAAGAAGTTGCATATTAACAAAGAGAGAGAGAAGCTTGCAGTCTCATTTTTCTTGGCAATGCTACCTTCCAGTGTAAGTATATTAGTATGTTCACCACTGTTACTAAATCAGGTCAACAGACCAACTTCACTTTATTTATACAACCACATTCTATGTACAGTCCAGAAAGTCCAGCTGGGAAAGCAGGACATGAAAGAGAGAAAAAATCAAATCATAGAATCATAGAATCATAGAATCATAGAATGGTTTGGGTTGGAAGGGACCTTAAAGATCATCTAGTTCCAACCTCCCTGCCATCAGCAGGGACACCTTCCACTAGATCAGGTTGCTCAAAGCCTCATCCAGCCTGGTCTTAAACACTTCCAGGGAGGGGGCATCTACAACTTCCTTGGGCAACCTGTTCCAGTGTCTGACCACCCTCACAGTGAAAACTTCTTCCTAATATCTAATCTAAACCTGCCCTCTTTCAGTTTAAACCCATTTCCCCTTGTTTTGTCATTAACTGCCCTTATGAAAAGTCCTTCCCCAGCTTTCTTGTAGGCCAGGTCTTCTGCTCCAGGTCTCTCTTGTGATGGGGATCACGTTTAATTTTAATAAAACATTTCAGATTAAGATTACATTCTCTACCATAACCATGAACACAATGACTAATGGCTACAATACTTCAGGAGACTCAGACATGCTGGAGAGTTGAGCCGAAAGGAACCTGATGAGATTCAACAAGAGCAAGTGCAGAGTCCTTCCCCTGGGGAGGAATAACCACATGCATCAGTAGAGGTTAGGGGCTGACACGCTGGAAAGGAGCTCTGGGGAAAAGGACCTGGGTGTCCTGGTGGACAGCAGGCTGGCCATGAGCCAGCAGTGTGCCCTTGTGGCCAGGAAGGCCAACGGTATCCTGGGGTGTATTAAAAAGAACATGGCCAGCAGGTTGAGGGAGGTTCTCCTCCCCCTCTCCTCTGCCCTGGTGAGGCCACAGCTGGAATGCTGCATCCAGTTCTGGGCTCCTCAGTTCAAGAAAGACAGGGATTTTCTGGAGAGAGTCCAGAGGGACACAAAGATGATGAGGAGCCTGGAGCATCTCCCACATGAGGAAAGGTTGAGAGAGCTGGGACTCTTCAGCCTAGAGAAGAGAAGACTGAGAGGGTGTCTTATCAATGTCTATAAAAACCTGAAATGCGGGGGCCGAATGGATGGAGCTGGGCTCTTTTCAATAGTAACCAGTGACAGGACAAGGGGCAATGGGAAAAAAACTGGAACACTAAAAGTTCCATACAAACTTAAGGAAAAACTTCTTTACTGTGAGGGTGACGGAGCCCTGGAACAGGCTGCCCAGAGAGGTTGTGGAGTCTCCATGTCTGGAGATGATCCAAAACAGCCTGGATGCTTTCCTGTGCAACCTGTTGTAGGGAACCTGCTTTAGCAGGTGGGTTGGACTAGATGATCCCCTGAGGTCCCTTCCAACCCCTATGATTCTGTGGTTCTGTGATTCTGTTACTATCAGGTGCTGAGGTTAATAGAAGAAGTCGTGGAGCATCTCAGTGAAGTTGGACTTCAGTCTTATTTTTTTTCTCTGATGACTATGTAAGTATTTCCCTCTAGTAGGTCTTTTTCCATGAGATGCTACAGCTGCATCATGTCTAACTAGAAATAATTACTGAGACAAGAAGATTGCATTGGAAAACTAGGTCAGAAATGAGAGGACTGCAAATATGGTCACACTTGAATTTCTACATATTGATTGTATAACTGAATTATTTTGGGGAAGATTTGCAGAGAAACTAGAAGAAACTACTTCAGGCAGGGGCTGAAAACCCAGCTGAACCCATGGAACCTCCATTTTTTAATATTGCACATAGTGAAACATTTCTTATTTCACATCCAAAAAAGCCAACTTTTTTTTTTTTTTTTTTTTTTTAATTGCATAAAGTAGATACTGAGAATGTGATTTACACATTATCGGAGAACAAATAAAATCGAGCTATTAGTACATTACAACTGCATAGTAAGGTTGAAAATATATGAGTTTTTAATGAGAAATTGCTGTTATAACCTGTGTTTTTACTGATGCTCCCTGCAGTTAAGCAACAGAGCATCAAGTACACTGTTAAACAATGTGAAGGGCCACAGCCTGATTTCACTGGCCTTGGTTAAAGACTGAGTAGTCAATTTCACATCCAATGGTTCATACAGACATCATAAATCAGGAATTGCTGTGCTCCAGTATTATATTATAACCTTAAGGGATAAAATCAAATATAGTTTTGAAAGCAGATCGTATATGGTTTGCAATATAAATAACACATTTCTGATTTGACAGAAAAACATATTTGAACTAAACACACCAAGAATCAGACACGCAGTGTACACGTTTACCTTAGTGTTTTTGATTTACATGGTCAATAATTCAGTGTTAACAAAACCTCAGAATTTTAGAGCTGCTGGTAAAGAATGTGGTAATTCATGTATAAGTACTTTTATAACGGAAAGCTTTGCTGAAAACAGAAGAGAAAGGTATAACTAATATGGTATGTATTTTGGATTAGAAGTAGCAGATATAACTTACAGGAGCTGTAAAAACTTCATACTCTATACTTCATGCTCTAGAAATTATGCGAGTTTCAATTTTGCAAGTTTTCAATTGCTGTATCAATATAAGCAGTAGAGCAACTTGGAAATGGGTTAACATCTGTCACTCATCCTTGTTTTATTTAGACACTGGTTTTAAGTCAGTCCTAAAAATTTATGTCTTTCATAAGACCCATCAGTTTTAACTACCTCTTGCAGTGATTAATGAAATCCTTGCTTTCTGCTATTGTTTTAAAGAATAAAATGATTTTGACTTACTGCTTGTTTACTTTTTGTCTTTCCTCAGTATAATTCCTGTATGAATTACAGATAGTTAGAGCCAGGAAAACATAGTGCTGGATTTAGTCCCTTATATTGAATAAATGGACACGTGTTACGTTTGAGAAAGCAAAGTGATTCTGATGTTAATTTCTAGATTTGGCCCTGGAAATAAGACTGTACAGACAAGAAGAAAATCACATATTCATCTTTCTCACTGAACAGCAGGAAAGAAGTTATGTCACAGGAACAATATCAGCAGCTGCTTGAGACTTTTGAATTATATGTGGAAAAATAAAAACATGTAGAATGTTAATTGCTTCAAAAAATCTTGTTAAAAACATTAAGAATATCAACTTTTACAATCTAACCACTCCAGCTGAGCTACAGTTGTTCTTAATAGGTCAGTTATGAAAGTTTATGAAACCAAATTTATAGCAGAAAACAAACAACAAAAAAGGGAGGTTATAATAAAATACAATAAGCTTATTTCAATACATATTTCAATGTTTTAATGCATTTTACATTAAAATTTACAATGCAGTATCACTTAAAAAAAATCCAGTAAAATGGATTGTTGCTGCCTGAGTCCCCTCCTCTCCACCCACATTCCAACTTGATCTTGGAGAAGTTTTGTAGCATTCAGGAGATACTACAACAAATTCAGTTGAGACAAAAGTCTGATTGAATAAGCTATGACTTTTTTTCATAATTGAAGTTGGACTTGAGCTTTGAGAAAAAATGATTTTTCGTATTTTTCAGATATGTATGCAGTGTTGTGCCATAAGGAAACTTAAAGAAGCTATATCTACATAAGTGGTGTAATTAAATATGATCTGATAAGTATTTCCAAAATTGCACCTTTGGAATTTTAATGCTAATCAATGTAAAAGTTTACTTTAGAGCAATTTTGCTGAAGTACCACATCTCATATTTACCTAATCTGCTATTTAAACTTTGCAGAAATAACTAGAAGCTACTACTTAATTATCATTGTGCTGTTCTCCATCTTAGTTGTCCTGCTTTCAAGCTTTAATATTTTCTTACAAAAATTAAGTTGACCCTTTTTAATAAGTTTCTTTTAAAAGATCAAATACATCTGTAATATTTTCTCAATCTCTCCGATTCTGCTGCTTGTGTTTAAGTACGTATGAATATAAAATTCTGTTTATTTAAAATTTACTTTGATACTGAAAGAGCTCCACCTTTCTTTGTCTTAAAACATTTAGAAAGCTTTGCTTACTTGTGTTTCTTGCAATGTGTACAGCCTTATTATTTCAATAGTGCAATATTTTCAGGCTGATCATGCCATTTGGTTTAGATATGCTCTATCTAATGTGTAAATCTTTCTCTTCAGTTTGCTTAGTGGCAGAGAAAAACCAATAGAACTACACTCTTTATCAGTTTCCTTTTAACTCTGATGGCACAGAAAAGTAGCTATAATAGATTTTTTTAAGGACTGTCTACTGGTTCATTCTAATTTTACATAGATGTAATCAACTCCAATTGTCCATAATATAATTTAATTCTTTCCAAGCTCTCTTTTGTAAGGAACTAAATAATTCCTTCAAAAAGGAAAGCAAGGTATGGAAAAGGGAATAGTGTACATAATAGTGATACTGTCTTATCACACACTATCAACTTCACTTGCAACCTGCCCATCTTGTGGATTCTTTGTGGATGCTTTGGAGACAATTGTCTAGGATCCAGGCTTTACCAGGGATGGTGGCAGCACCACGAGGCCAACTGGATCTTGGGTAAAGCTAGGCAGACTTTGAAGAGCTATGCCATGTGTGCCTCTTTTCTGGCATTTGCTGAAGTGTGGATGATGCAGATGAGACAGGTTGTTTGTAAAAAGCTGGAGTGCAGAGCATTCTGGGATAGCTTTCATGCCCTGATGTATTCCTGCTGGTATGTAAGATGGATATGACTCATTTGCCCCAACAGACTCAAAGCTTTCCCAGAACAGAGATTGACATATCTCGTCTCAAAAATGCAGGATACTTTCAAGTCACCTTCTGAAAAATACCAAAATGTAGCCTTAAAGAACAAATAAGCAAACATCCCAAATATTGCAAATTTCCTCTTACCTCTTTCCCAAGGACATATTTTTAACCTGCTTGGTGTCCAAAGCCATGTATTGTAGTTGTGGTAGAGATTTTGAATGTGAGCTAGGGAATTTATTTCACAAAGCTTACTGATTTCTGCAGACAAATATCTTGAAATATCTTAGTATCTACAAATCATACTGGCTCTGGGACTTTCTGCCTTTAGGTTATAGTCCTATGCAATCTAAAAATATCAGTCCTATTTAGGGGAGGTTCTGCAGCAAAACATATTCATTGAATTTGGAGTTAACAGAGGTAATTTTAAATCCCTTAACTGAAGTGAAATTATTCCTGATTTATACCAGTACAAATGAAATAAGAATCAAATGTTAAATAGTGGATTTACAGGACACTATTATCCAGGAGAAAAGTAAGGAAGTATTAAAAAGACAAAAAGTCCAACCATGCTAACTACATAGCAACTGTGTGGAAAAATAACCTCCACTGAGTCTAGATAGTATAGGTGGAAAGACAAGTTTTCTTGTGTGCTTGGAAAGGCCATATTCTGTTCTCTCAATCGTGCCTTGTTCTATTAATTTCAGAAGTTTTATGTCCTTACTAATTCTGAAGGTATTATACACTATATATAGGTCCACAAAAATCCAAACCATTATAAAGAAATAGTTTTTTTAAAAAAATCCATCACTGTTAGATGATGTTTGCTCTTAATCACAGGTTATCTGCTTTCAGGCTTTGTTATCCATATTGTTATAATTCTATGTTGAGTAAAATTCATTAATGGTGGTAAAGTGAAAAATTATATAGCAAAAATAATTATAATACGTGGCCCTAACATATAAGAAGGACTGTCTTAAAACAGAGTAAAGACTTTTCTGTGTTGTATATATCCTTAATTATATATCCATAATTGTAGATTTCAACTTCTGTGTCTAAAGCTATCTGAATGGAACATGAGGGTGCACAGCACCAAATACACCAGACGTGGATTGTCTGCAATTTCCCGCTATGCATTGACAAGGTTTGGCTGAGGGCAAAACTGGCAGATGGCATGGGACAAGTGAAGATCAATTTGTGAAATGGAAAGAATTGGAAAAAGTAAGAATATTTATTTGCTTTTGCCATATTCTTCATGAAATAGTCTTTTAAATTCATGAGAAAATTTGTGAATTAGGAATACACTGTTGCAAGAGAAGCTAAATGAGTTTCTCAATTACTGAAAAAAAAAATTGTCTTTCTTAGTAAAATATTCCTCAATGGGTATAAGAATTACTTCTGGAACTCATCTTTGATCCACTAGCACAATACCTTTGAGGCTTTATATTGATGGCCAGTAACACTGGAAACAGATTTATTTAAATACACAAGTACTGATTCACCCAAAGAGGGTTTCAAACTAAATATTACGGTATACAAAAATATCTTGCAAAGTTCTTCTCTGTTGATCAGTAGATGGCAAGCTTGCTGCACTCAACTTTCAGAAATTGTTCTGCTAACATTTGCAATGCAACTGAGATGTTGTATTATTATTTCAGATATCTATAAATTAATAATATTTAATTTGTTGAATAAATTATTTGTATATAAGATGCTCTATATATTTGATATATCTTTTAAAAATAGTCTAAAGAAAGGAATTATAATTAACATTGTATGTGCTTACTTCCCTCAGATAGTTTTTGTCTTAAATGATCACATACTTTCAATCTTTAACATTTTTGTTTTTATTTGTAAAAATGCTTATTTTATTAATGCTAGGGTATTCCTTAGTGTTTGCATAGTTTCTGTATTTTAGCATTTGTCTTTCTATCAGAAGCTTTGTCCACAGCTCTTTATAGACTTTGCAACACACAGCTAATAATAATCAGGATTATCTTTAATACTTATGACTGTAAACCACAAAACAGCAATAAGAATAAGTTCAGTTTATTACATATCTGCAATTATTCCTTGATGTTATGGGCATCTATCTTATCTAATAGCATACTAATCATATTTTTATAGTCAGGGAAAGTTAGGTAGAAGCAATGTGGCTAAAGGGAGAAAAGTCGGCAAATAAAGTAGGTAATATGAATGTGAGACAGTGCAAGGAGAATTACATTCTTAAAGAAATGGATAAACAGGATTAAGAGAGATGATAAGCAGACTGAGAAATCACAATTTTTAATTGTCTGGGGCCAAATTGTATATTGAATTAGTTCTTCCCATGCTCTTCAGTAGCTGGTCTTGTTTGTTATCTTGAATATTCCAGAATGAGTGTGAGGAATCTGTATTGACTGTAAGTAATGGAAATGGTTCTCTAATATTAGCAGGGGGCTGTTGCAGGATTAGCACTGAAATTCATTTATACAACCATAGGAGCAGAGTCACATGTTGCTACTACCTGACCTTGCGACCTCCTGTAGCTCTGCAGGAGGAAACTAAACTGGGGGTTTTTTTTAGTTATTTGTTATTTGTTTGGTGTATGTGTGTGTGTGTGTCTGTGTGTGTTTGGTTGCATTGTTTTGCTTGGTGTTTTTAAAGGAGAAATTTCAGAAAATATTTACTATAAAAAACCCCCACAATTGTATTAAGGTGAAAAGAAAATACAGTAAAAAATAATTACTTGCTTTAATAGTATAATCTAAGTCATAAAGGCTTCTTTCAGATATGTATTATGTACATTCCTGGAGTAGAGAATGGAGAGTAGTATGGAAGTCAAGGGTTAAAAGGTCTCAATGGCCATGGAAGGTAAATAGGGGTTTCTGCTGGTTTTTCATTAGGTCCTGAAAACCAATGGAAGTCCTTCTTGTGGATTTGATGCTAGGGAAAACTGAGTCTAAAGAGGAGATCAAATAATTCTGACTAACAAGTTTATTTAAATGCAACAGACCTGGTTCACAAAAGTTTTTTAAAACCAAGACAGACACTTGTTTACATGGAAAATATAGGATGAATTTTAACATATTTTGTTGATTTTTTGGCTGAAATAATCTGAAGCTGTTAACTACATTGTTTCAAAACATTGCATTTTCAGTCTTTCACTACAAGGTGCTTCTGCTAGCCCATCTTCTGTTGTTAAAGCAGTCTGAGGCCATGGAACCTCCATTTTTTAATAAGCACCTCATCAAAGTGATGGATCCAGTAAGTGGGCAAACACAGAATACTACTTTTTGTTACAGTATGAAATACTTTTATTATAGTATTTAAAAAATCAATAAACTGAAAAATAGTAGAGTACAAGAAAAACAGAACAATATACAACCACACATGCAAATAAGTTTGAAGTTCCATAAACTTTGAACATGAAAGTTCACAAAAAAAAGAGCTCCAAGTTATAGCTTGTTTATATACTTTCAAGAAGACCACAGTAAGTCTGAAAGTTTTTTGGTATTTTTTTCCAAGTGTGTTCTTTTCCACTGTAGCATAAAATAAACTTCCATGGTATTGCAGCTATACTGTAGCAGCAATCAGTATACCAGAGAGAAATTGTCACTTCTGCTGCAGAGATGGAAATAGAATAATAGCCTCAGTGAGTCTGTCTTGTTACTTTCTAGATACCATTCTCCACTGCAACAGGATTATCTGTTCTGGCTTTGTTTTACATAAAACAAATGCAAACAGAAGTTTAAAGACTTTGGTTTCCTACCAATATATACTCCATAGTATGCAATGTGCAAAAATAGTGCTTAACAAGAATCTATTTTACATCCTTTTTTTTTTCCTGATGAAATGAAAACCCATAAGAGTTAAATATATATAAGAAATTGCAAAACCCACAAATGTTAAACATAAACAACATTTCCTATAAAGTTCATAATGTTCATTATATTAATCTGAAAAATGATAAAATAAAAAATACCAACCCAAACAACTGATCCTTTCCTATAAGAAGATTATATAAAATAATATACACACACAAACACATGCAGCCTCTAAGGTGAAATTTTTAGATGTTTAATTCTATGTAGTTTTCTCCATGCTCTAGTACATGTAAGGTCCACTGGGGACAAATTGCTGAATAGTTTATATTGTTTACCTCCAGTAATTTCTGTGTAGTTTCAGAGTTCTTCTGACCTATGCTAATAAATGAAATCTATATTGTATAACAGAATTAGGCAAGACTGGGAAATGTTTAATAAGATAAATTTAGAAAAAAATAGTCATTTTCAGATATATTTTTGAATTTTAGTTGCTATAGTAACAACACATTTCTTCTTTGCTGCACATTTCTTTACCGTATACTCAGAGCTCTATGTGACAAAACAACAATTTTACAGTCTACAATTTAGTCTCAAGGAAAAGATTTTCCCCCTCTGGGAGAACATGATTAGACTGGAGCTTACAGAGCTTCTAAAAGTTTGGGGTCTGTCAGCATTTCTGACTTAATTTCAGGGGTTTATGACCTACTTATAAAACTTCTTTCTGGAAGAAGGCTTAGCATGGTTGTCTCTTTCTGGAAACATTCTTTAGTGCTTTTAATAAAAATTTTTAAAATTCATTTCACAGTTTAATTTATAGGCAAATTAAAAAACAGTAGACTAGAGTAATGACTTCTGATATCAGTTGTGCTAGCTCATAACTTCATTTTTTTGTGCGTGTGAATGAGATAAAAAGCTGATGGAGTGAACAAGAAGCACAGCATCAATAAAATAAAGGAATTGATGTAACTAAAATGGTAAAAACTGAGTAACTTCCTCTGAGTCCCACAAATCTTTTCAAATCTTCATGTACGTTTTATAGCACACCTGCATATTTTGGTAACAATGTCAACAGTACATACTAATATATATAAGTCATATTATATTAAACTGTAGGAGTTTAAGATTTGTTTTCAAAAGCAAATGAGACATTAAATTGTTTCACAAGTAATTAGGCTCTTGATTCTCATTCACATTATTAGATGCTTAGTGCTAAAATATATATGAAGATTTGGGCTGAAGATACATATAAATGTTTAGTAATACACACAAAAGCTCAGAATTTCCACTGACCCCTATGACAACCTGTGATCTCATCTGTTTTGGTGCTTCTGAAATGTTAAACAGATGTCTACTTGCATAATTAAGAGTACGGATGTTTTCTGAATCCATTCTAACAGGTCAACCAATAGTATGTAAATTGAGATCTGAAAGTTTTTAACAGGAATAAATTGTTTAAATCCAGGAAATCAAGATAGAGAAACCATTTTCTGGGAGCTTTCCAAAGCTAACATAACATTTCTAGGTTTGGGCCCCAAGCATGGGTGCTCCTGCATAATCAGCTGTATTTCTTTGGGAGCAGCCCAACATTTTGGGCAGAAATGAGCAACAGACTGTTAAGTGGTGGGTTTCCTAAAGTGGCAAAAGTTATCGAACTACAGTGTAAGCATGTCTTAGGTTCTTAAATGACTTATAAGCCCTGGAAAATATACTTTTCATTCTCAACTCTTATTTTCTTTGTAAAATGAAAGGATATGCTTTCATAAACAAGCTTACTCTGGTGGTTAAGTTTTCAATTTAAGAATTATGTCATTAAGAGATTGTTTTTGGAGAAAATCTCAGGGCCTACAAACAGGCAGCTCACTTAACACAGAATTCTTACTACAGACTCTTCTTTACCAACAGTGAGAATCCAAAAAGGAGAAAGACTTCCTCTCCTGTAGCCTGTTTTACACAATATCCTGGTATTAGGGAAAATCTTTTTCTATACACAGATAAATCCAAAGCAATTTCTGGCTGGGAAGACTTTACACAAACCGACTATGCTACCCTACTTCTATAAGCTGAAGGTAGAAATGATCTCTGCCTCTAAAATCCGGACTACAGAAAATCTTGTCCTGCATTTTTATCAGAAAACAAAAGCAGGAATCTGAATAATACAGCATCTCAAGTGATTATGACTTTTGAGCAGATATTTAATCACATCTGTTTAGGGTTCACACCCCTCAAGGCTGGCAAGGTCTGCAGAAAAAAAGTCATGATATTAGTCAGAGATAGCAGCACAAGATCAGTTGGGAGCATTAGTCAGTCACAGCTGAATATTAAGTAACTCTTGGAGTCCTTTACCTGGATCATGTCTCTTTGGCACAATAGCACAAATAGTAACTTGTCCTTAAATGTGTTAAGCATATGCATAGTAAAAAAAAAAAAAAAAAAAATTCAAAAGCCACAAAATTGAAAACTCTTTAGCAGGAAT
>NW_010321179.1:14285-29033 GCF_000700745.2 Antrostomus carolinensis
TATTTCTTTCATCAAAATGTTATGTTTTCAATGAGGTTTTAGAGTTCACACATCAGTGAAGCGAAAGGGATGTAGGAGATATGAGTTTCCTGCTTTGCTATTGTTGTTTCAATAGGAGGCTATTCATTAGTGCTTTACTAATGGTTGTGATGGCTGTGTTTTTGCAGTGGAAAAGGTCATCTTATTATAAAAACAGCAGGCACAGCATTTTCTGAGCAGTATTGCACACATCCATATCCACCATCAGAGGACTCACCACTTTTTTCTACCTGCTGTTTTCTTCTTTTTTTATGAAATCCTGACTTTTTTGCATTATTGTCTTAGAAGTTTGAACCAGACATTTACAAAATCTACATCCTTGTTCCTGTTGAGACCCCCTGATCAGATCAGTAGAGGGAACATGCAGGAATTTCACAATAACAAACTTTTGATCTGAGTGCTGATGGACACTTTCAGCTGCTTATGATGATTTTTAATGGATGCAAGTGCTGCTTGGTTATCACAGTTTCAAGCATCCTTGTGCTGCTTTGATATGTCGAGGAAGAGGTGGGGTCAAGTCACAGTAATTTGCCTCTGGCTTTGTTAAAGCACTGCAGAGACATAACTTCATCTGATACAGCTCAGGAACCCTCTGAGACTCAAACACTCTCACAAGAGAAGGGAGGGCACAAAACTACTTCCTCCCCTTCTTCATGACTAATACAGGTTGCATTCTTCCTAACCCTACTCCTGTGTGAAGGTCATCACAAGTTAGTCCTTTGAAAGCACCATAATATATATAGGATATCAGCAATGAAACGGCATTTAAGTTATGTGGAAACCTTGATTCAATGTTTATCTTTATTTTTTTCTCACAGATTCTTTTTTTTTTTTTTTTCTAGTTTGATTAAGAAGGGACATTTGCAATAGGAAGAGAACTGTAGAAAAGAAACACTAGACTAGCCACACAATACCAAAGGCAGAAAGGAAAATATTTTTCCACATTCCTATAAGACAGCTTGGCTTTTGACTCTTCCCTTAAGGCAGTGTTTTGGTCTAGAACATGACTGTTCTAACCAACATCTTAGGGTTCTCCGTCAGTGACTTCAATCTTTCAGCACCATGTTTGCTCAGTTTTCCTTTTCCTTTTCTTTTTTTTTTCTTTTTTTTTTTTTTTTTCTCCCCCCCCCCCCCCCCCCTTGCGAATACCAGTTTGAAGAACTAAATTGCCCTTATGCTTCTAGAGACAATTTAAGGTTTTACCTGGTCACAGGTTGATATCAGCAGTGGAAATTGGGTGATGGAGCACTGGAATAGGCTGCCCAGAGAGGTTGTGGAGTCTCCATCTCTGGAGAAGTTCAAAACCCACCTGGATGCTTTCCTGTGCCACCTGGTGTAGGGATCCTGCTTTGGCAGGGGGGTTGGACTATATGATCTCCTGAGGTCCCTTCCAACCCACACCATTCTGTGATTCTGTGATTCTGTGAAATTTTGCAGTTCAAAGTGTAGCCTTGATTACAGTAAGTCACTCTCACTGGAGGCTGATATCAATAGCTACGCTGCATAAATGCACATGAGATCATCATTTAGCTTGGAGGATGTGAAAACCTAGTGTAATGCTCCTATGGCATAAACCAGAAATCATCAAATAATATGGCACTGTTAGAAAAAATTAGTAAGCAGTGATTCTGGTCTTGTATATCTGACAGCTGTTATGAGAAGAAAAGAACCTGACCCCAGGCTATGCATGCTGAAATGACAGTTAGGAGAAAAAGACTATTTTTATAAGGGAAAAAAAAAAAAAACATAATAAATTGTGAATCCAACCAATGACATCCAGCATCTTTCTTGAGTAAAACACCTAACCTTTGAAGTCACTCTGAGGGAATTTCTGATTCACTTACCTCAACCTAAGGGAATGACCTTCCTTCACTCATCCAGTACCTTTCAGGCTGCAACACAGGCATCCACATTATAATTTTCGTTCTTCAAGGAGAGATTGCCTAGTATCTATTAGTGGGGAACAGATAGTGATAATGAGGTGTACAGGATGAGAAATGCTTTCCTCCAATAGGAATAGACCTTTTGTGGTAGAAAAAAAAAAACAGTTTATTTCTTACAAAGGCTATAGAACTTGAGTTTAAAAATCCTATTGGCCTCTTGCTCCCACTTTTGTGAAGGTCAGACTTCACCTCTTACCTTGGATTGTATTTGCTTTCTCTACATTGTGGTGTTACACAATAGTTTGTTGCAGAATTTTTGCCTAGGGAGGTAGAGATTTGGTCTACATCTTCCCTGTGTGTTGTCCAGTACCTCTTAAGTGGACAGTATATAGGCAGTCCTTTGAATACAGGACTTCTCTTACCACTGTCTAGCAAAATGAGATATCTTTTTTTTTTGCTTCTTTTGCTGTATCACAAGTTTTCATTCTTGCCTACACTGCAGCCCCTCTAAAACAAAGGAGTGTAAATCAGCCATACACCCTATAATTTTTTTTAGTCTTAAAAGAGATAACTCCTGCAAAGTAGGAGCAGCAAGTATATAGCACCTCATGCTAACCTGGTTGCATAATTCACTGGTCTGTTTTCAAAGCTTTTACCAAATAACTGTCTGTGGTTCTAAAGCTTGATTCCAACTTCCCCAGAAGCAGTTTCATTAGTTATTTTTTTTTATTATTCTTAATGGAAGGAAGCATGATCATGATATTTCTACTGAATATATTCTGTTTGAGACTAGCCGTAATTAATGGACCAGTTTCTCCACAGAACTTAGGGAAGTTGGTTTACTGTCTTCCAATCTTGAACCTTCATAGAGCAATGGTACAATCTTGACATTGAGCCGATCAGACCACCTTGCATTTAAGGTTCCTCATAACTATTGTTTATAGTGCAGGGAATGTATTATCCAAAATAAAAGTGTCTTTATTTTTGATTTTGTTGTTTTGATGTCTGAAAGGTAGAACATCTCTTCTCCTTGACTACCTAAATACCTAATATGTTTCCTTCCAGCGAAATTTAAACTGATACAGAATCTAGCCAATTCATCTTATCCCATTCATTTAAAATGTTATGCTCATCTGAAAGGCAGGCATACAGTAATGGCTTGAATCATCAGACTCCTGAAAGCTAAATTACACACTATGTAATGCATAGTTATAATAATCTATATTATTCTTTAATTAAATTTGTGTACCTGAAGAAAAATCCTTTGAAGAAATTGATATTAATTCTACTAGAATGAGTCTAACACAGAGTATGCAACTTTTAAAGAGTGCTAAAAGAATACAATTCAAAGAGTGACATTTCTAAGTATGTAAACAAACAAATGTCTAAAACCAAAATTTTTGTTTGCTTTCAAATAGAGGAAAGTTGCGGGAAATGATAAAAATCAGCAAAGAAAATGCATGTAAAAATCAAGGCAAATCAATACCTCATTCTGTATAACCTTGATTTCTCACTCTTTCTGAAGAGATTGTCTATAGCAACAGGATACTTGTTTTAGTAGAGCTTATTACTATTTAGCAAAGAATGGTCCTTAACAAAATGAAAATAATATATAAAATATAAGAGTAATTTTCAGTTATTTGTTTGAGGAAGAGAGAGTAGTGTGGTGATACCATAAACCATGTTTCATACTGCAGTTAAACTAGATTATTTTTAAGTAAACAGTTATTTATCGCAAACCAAGAGTTCACCTGACTACTGCATACACTGAAGAGCTAGCATGTCACTGTATACAGAACTATTCATTCAGCTAAAACCATGGCATTTAACAGGATGCCAGAAGTTTATGCTCAGATCTTTAGGGAAAAATTATCTATTCTTCTCTATAAACATGAGTTGGTGTCCTATTTTTGCTGCAGTTTCCTCATAACACTTTATCCTAATACACATTAACCCAGAATATATCTGTGATGTGAGAGTAATGTAGCAGTATGCGAATAGCTGTAGTCAGTAAAATTAAGCATTTCGCAGAAATAGTTGACCATGTTTTTCTTATTGTGCATTTTATTCTTTCCTTGTTTGTTCAGCCAGGTATTTGACACACACTATACTTCCCTGTAAAAGCATTTTCTCTTTGCAGATTGAAGGACAGAAGGTTTTATAAAAGGCTGTCAATGTTGAAAGCTCAGTAGAGGTAGAGAACTGCTAATTGCATAATATGGTGCTGCAAAGCTAGTTAATTTTCTTAATGAATGCTATAAAGTTGTTTTCAGAAAGGATCAAAACAGGAAATCATGCTGAACAACTCTTATTTGGAAATCATGTCTGATGCAAACAGGAAATATATATACAGACCTGGTATCTGATTCTTCTAATACTGATGTACACCCCCAGCTTTTTGCCAGCTTTCTGCACGTCAGAATTTCCACTGGGAAAGTTCCACTGATGGGAGAAGTTATGACTGGGCTACCCCATGTGATGTGTGGTTGCAGTAGAGTGGTGCACCCTCCCCATAGTAGTTTTGAGGCACCTGTGGAAGGACGAATATTTGCACCCTGATACTTCCATTACTTACAGACCTGGGGGACTGAAATGGGGTCCTGGGCTGTGAGTTGAGGGTTGAGGGAGACCCCAGAGGGCTTGGACAGGTACAGTCATGTCCATTACTGTCTTCAGGGACCTGACAGTTTACATCCTGAGCCCCCCATCTCTTTCATTAGCTCCCTTCAAAGAAAACAGCAAGTCTGCCATTTTCGCCAGAAGGATAATTTAAAAAACAAATAATAAGGGGGTGTTTCAGATGCCGAATTCCTGTTTAAAAGAAGTGCGGAAATTAAGTTGTTCAATGAATGGGACACTTGACTGCCTAACTCTGTATGTAATCCTTGGAGCCAGAGAGGAAGCTGTAAGACATTTGCAATTCAAATATAACAATATCCCTTTTAGATCTGGTAGTTTTGTCTAAAGAACATAAATGTTTTAATTATTATAGAAATGCTTCTGCAGTTTATATACTTCATTACTGACCTTGGGATCTGGTATACAGAGATATATATTTTTTTGAGGAGTAAGAAAGTAGTTATTAAATATCTAATGTAATACAAAGGAAACATTTATTCAATGGCCTATCTAAATATGTTATTTTTATTCTCGGGGAAGAATTTCTTATTTCGTTGCACCATACACATACCTTTTCATAAGAGTTATTGAGAGTATATGCTCATGAAACACAAGATATCCCTGTTGTATTTCTATTGAAAATCATCTACAAGTAAACTGACACAGAGTTGAAAATACTCTAACACAGTATTATTAGGTATATTATGTCAAAATACTGGGATTTTCTGTTTAACCTATAAATTATTGCAAGAAATAAAGGAGAAAGTAAAATGTTTTTTATTGCCTTCTGATAACCCCCACATGTGCCTTTTTCCCCCAGCATAATTAATGTGTAGGCTTTTAATCCACATTTCTATCGAGCTTCACTGGATTCTAAAATTCATCAGGACCATGACTAGAAGTGGAAGAAAGCTGGTGGTTATGGTCAAAGGGTCAAAGTTCATCAGTGAGTTGTAGAGATTCACTGAGCTGTTGAAATGTATATAAAGGTAAAAGATGTAGCATATTAAATACAATTTTTTAATATCTTCTAATAATGGAGGAAAAAATCATTAACCAAATTGTAGGATTTACCTTTTGAGACAACTCAAATGTAATTAATCGTCTAGAAAACAAAAAATGCTGCAGAAATTATATTTTGAGGGTAAGTCTTTGAAGTTACTGAGCATAAGGATTTGTGTTTCTAGTTATGAAAAGTATGGTTAATACTAAAAGCAAAAGAATAGCTATTTTGATTATATAACAACTCTAGGAAAATCACACCCACAAGGTAAGCATTCCTAAATTTTTGCACATTACAGACTCATATATTTTGTTTTACAATGTAACAGCACATTGACACTAACCTTTTAAGTAGATTCAACCCCAGGTTCCAGTATAGGTTGGGGAATGATCTACTAGAGAACAGTGTAGGGGAAAGGGATCTGGGGATCCTGGTGGACAGCAGGATGACCATGAGCCAGCACTGTGCCCTTGGGGCCAGGAAGGCAAATGGCATCCTGGGGTGCATTAGAAGGTGTGTGGTTAGTAGGACAACAGTGGTTCTCCTCCCCCACCAAGATGATTAAGGGAGTGGAGCATCTCCCTTATGAGGAAAGGCTGAGGGAGCTGGGTCTCTTTAGCTTGGAGAAGAGGAGACTGAGGGGTGACCTCATTAATGCTTATAAATATGTTAAGGGCAAATGTCAGGAGGATGGAGCCAGGCTCTTCTCAGTGATGCCCAAAGGTAGGACAAAGGGCAATGGGTGTGAGCTGGAACACAGGAGGTTCCACTTAAACTTGAGAAGAAACTTCTTTACAGTGAGGGTGATAGAGCACTGGAACAGGCTGCCCAGGGAGGATGTGGAGTCTCCTTCTCTGGAGACATTCAAGACCCGCCTGGACGCCTTCCTGTGTGATCTCATTTAGGTTCCTGCTCCGGCAGGGGGATTGGACTAGATGATCTTTTGAGGTCCCTTCCAATCCCTAACATTCTGTGGTTCTGTGAAATATAAGCTTAAGTATCATTCAACATATTTCTTCCAACATGCCAGAATTACTCTAATATTTTAGCCTAATGACATACTATTGTCTTTGTAAAATCTGTGTTTTATGATAACACACATTTCACATTCCCTTTCTGTGGTGAAAAATTGAATGGATATGACTCTAGGAGTCAGCAAATTTGCTGAAAACTCATTTAGGAAAAGAAAAGCAAGTGATCTCACTAGGGTATTTCATTAAATACTGTCTAATTAATCAAGTGGTTGGTTTTTTTTAAATATCACCTATTTCATTTTTCTAATAGAATTAAAGGTGATTCAGAATGTGTAAAGGATATGAGAATTTTGTCAGGCAAAAAAACATCTGATGAAACTCAACTGAATGCAAGGTTTATGTTAGGTATGAATCTAGATTAATAGATTGACTGGATAAAGCAATTGAAGCAAAGATTGTCTTGAAATACAAGTAAGCCATACAGTAGAGGAGACAGATAGTGCTTCTGCTCTTGAAACCTCAGTGTTCCACAGTAAGAGATAAGGAAATACTGCAGCAGAGATGAGGGCTCATCTTCCTCATTAACTTTTTCTGCTGCTGTGCCTAATTTATAAGAGATCTCTGTGTTTATTTTACATCACAAAACAAAAAGTTTATGTATTGGGTCTGGCTGAAATGGAGTTAATTTTCCCCATAGCAGCCCTCATAGTGTCGTGTTTTGTATTGGTAGCTAGAAAGGCTCTGATAACACACCAGTGTTTTGGTTACTGCTGAGCAGTGTTAGCACAGCATCAGGGATGTCTCTCCAACATTTCCATCCACACCACCCAGTAGGCTGGGGGTGGGGAAGACCTTGGGAGGGGATATTTTTAAATCAAAAATGTTGGCAGTAAGTTCTCTACTTGTTTCAGACACAGCTTTTTCAGAACGTTTTTAACCACTGAGCTCACCATGTGCTCATGCTGTTATGGTATCAGAATTGTGACACATGAATGTTTCATATTCTTATGCCATTCCTATTGAAGATATTCCTTTTCATATTCTTCAGTACCTGATTATGGCAACCTGAGGTATTCCTTGAGTTTTTGAGTTCTGGTTTATTAGTGTTAGCATAACTAAAGTGTAAATAATAAACAAAGGTACATTTGAAGCTATTTAAATAACACTATTATGTGAGGGCATGGAATACTCCAGGTAATGGATAATAGGGAAATGGCAAACGCATGTGTACTGGAATGGGTAACACTGGGTTTTTTTTGCAAAAGGGTGGCCTGCAGCAACTGGAGTATTAGGGAAGTTGGAAAAGGGTTATATAATCAATTAAGTTTCAATTTACTATATCTCAAAAACTTCACAACTAATGTCACAAAAGCTACAGAATTCAGCTGTGGGGAATTTGATGAAAATGTATTTGACTTCAAGTGGGTTCTGAAGACCGTTTTTCATATGCCTTTCACATTTTTCTCATTTTACTTGAATATTTTTGGATGTGATCCAGTAAGAAAAACAAAACAAAACAAAACAAAACAAACTGAAAATCAAACCACTATGTAAAGCTCCCTCAGTTGTGCAAGGATTCTTGAGAGGTCATAAGAGTTGACATCCCCAGGGTTTCACAAGTTCATCCATGAAACTAATGTCTGAACAAAATATTTTTAAAAAATACAATCTATGGAGAGCAAAACTTTACCTTTGAGATTCAAATAAATGCCCAAAATCTCAACTGTTTTCGGACACAAAACTACTATCTATAGTCTCACACAGGTTCTGATTTTATTAAGAAAAGCTCACAAACCTTGAACAGTAATTCTTATCTAAGCAAGAGTTCTACAGTGGGGGACCAAAATATATGGTTTTGGTTTCTCAAAAACAATGTTTAACAGATACTAGAGGGACAGGGGTCCCTTGGGGTAGAGAGGAGAGTAGCAAGGCAGAATAGAATAATTTATTTATTATATTTTTCTCATGCCATATAAAACCTATAACTGTTAGGTTAGTTCCTTATTTTAAATATCTTGATTCAAGTATGTCTCATCTCTGGTTGAAAACATTGTTATAGATTCTTAAAAACAGAATTTGTAAAAGAAATCAGTTTTTTAATTATAGTACTTGTATTGTGTATTATTGGTTTCTGTCAAGATTGCCTCATTTGCCTGACAAGTTTTACCCTCCCTTCCTATCCTTTATTGCATGTAATCTAGTTTGGCACTGGTAATAATTTGTAGATAGCCTGTAGAAACAATATTTCCTCCCATTACCCAGATATGTTATTCAGTAAGTATAGCACAAGTGACCTTGTCACTCCCATATTTTCAAATGCTCTTTTCATCTGAGCTCTAATCAAAAGACTCTCTATTCTTGCAAATATAATAAAGATATCTTTATCTCAGATTCTGAACACAACTCAGACAATAAGAGAACCATATTTTGATTATTTATTCCAGAATCCAATTTCAGAATTCAAACTAATGCCTATCTAAGATCAATAAGTTTCAGTGAAGTGCTGCAGTGGGAATTGGATTTAGCAATATTTCAGTACAAGCACTTCTGTCTAGTAGTGACAGTTAATTATACCTCTTAGATAAATTCCCTTAAAAGAAGTAGAGAAAAAAAAATGTAATAAATTTGTAGTGAAGTTTGAAAAATTTTTATCCTAGACAAAATGGAAAATTTTAAACTGCTAAATTATGTACTTCTAAGTAAACACAAGAGAGCTGTTAGGCAAACCAAACACATTTTCTAAGTGAATTTAAATATCTATCTCATATGGATATGATATTATTGCTATATTTTATTTTTATTAGAGTAGCATTCAAAGGAAGCTTAAGTGTGAAAATGCCATTGTACTAGATGCTCAACAAACATATATTAGAAGACTACTCATAAATTTTGTTTCTTTTCTTCTTGTGGTATGGATAAAATCCTTTTAGTGGTTTTGTTTGGAAAACTTAGATGGGCTTCTCCAAAAAATGTAGTAATCTGACTAAATATACACGTCTATGTCTGAGCAATCTGTATAGATTGCCTTTACACTGTACAGAAAAAAAGACATTTTCTACTATGTGATTCATCTCAGTCTACAGTTAACACCTGAAATAGGTCTGTTCAAATTTGCCCTGAATATGTCTGTTTCTCTCCATTGACTATAAAATGAACCCAGGCGGAAAAATTCAAAAGCAAATGCATACCTTTTAGGCAGTTAAGTGAAATGAATCCCGTACCTTGAATCAGATTTAAGGTAATTAACCAGACGATGTCTCTGGAGCATTAGTTTTGCTTAATCGTGCTGCAGTAATCTAAAGTGTTGCCCCTCCTGTCTGTTTCAGGATTTCGCCTTTACAATGTAATCTGCAGAAGGGAACATTTCCTTACACCCCAGTCACTCTATCAGTAGTGCAGGAATAGTTTCCTTTTTGCCAATTCCACAGTTCCAAATCACCTCAATCCCTTGACCTGTAGCTGTGCAAATGAAGGATATCTTGTTTGCTAAAGATTAATAATTAAGATTTTTTCTTTATTGTTTTCTTTATTGATTGGAAATCAGCATTCTCTGAGTGACCTGGCAGATTTGACTGTTGTTACCACTGACACCAGGTTACATTTTAAACTAAGAGGCTGTAAGGAGATATGCATAAATGAGCAGATAATGGTACTACAGCTCAGGCCTCTCTGCTTCCTGTTCTGTAGTATTTTGCTATGATGCACGACATTTTTCCCTAAGTATTTTCTGAAGAAATAAGAGCCAAGAGAAATTTAGTGTATATGTCCAACATTTGCATTAATATTTTAGCAATGCATTATATGTTATGGGTTAGAGTACTTCAGGTTTAAAACCAACGGAACTGCACTTATAAAGGTAGATGTGCTGTCACTGAAAGGGCAGGTTAAGTTCATTGGTACTTACTAAAGCAATTACACTGGTTGATAAACAAATACACATATCTGATGAATTGGGATGGTGTTATTAACTTTCTTTTATGTTAAGGAATATTTTTAAGTACATCTAATTAGAAATTGAACTGGATCCCTAATCAGTGAAATATTGTCAGAATTTCAATAGCTTTTCTTTAGGAATAAGAAAATCATGATTAGAGTTGTTAAACACATTACAAATAAGACAACTTGCCTGAAAAAAAGACTTGCAATGATCATTTATTTGACAGGGAGGTACTGGAAACAAGAAAGGCCAAAAGGCACTTGGGTGATAATTTAGGTGTGCAGGCAGAGTGCAAAACCAGACAATGTTTAATTAATCTGTGATGATTCTCAAAAGTATAGTGAAGTGGACTCCTATTTGGCATTGATTTTAAGATGTGTGATTTCTCTAAGGGGAAAGAAACTTTGTAACATGATCTACAGTTTGTAGATGAAAAATCAAACTTCTAATTCTAAATAAGTCTAAATAAATGTATCTAAATGAGGCATCATACTAATACTTCAGAAACACTCTTTGACACATGTTTATTGCATGTTACATACAAGGAATATTGAAGATGCACAGACCAAAGGATAGATCCCGTACATTGTTTAAGCAGCATAATGTCCATTGTCTGATGACTGTGATTTGAGCTTCTGGCTTGGTGCATTAGGTGCCCGTGTCCCAAGCAATGCGTGCAGAGAGTTACATTCTTCAGAATGAGATTCACAATAAACAGTAACTGACAGGTGTAGAGGTAAGTAAACTTTATAAAGAGATGCTGAATACAAACATCTTGTTTCTCATACCCTAACTAGTTCTTGCATATCTAGCTAAGTGCCAGGAGACGCTACTTTCTTCTACTGATGTAGTTAAAAGCAGAGAGTGGTGGTTATTTCCTTAAAATGAAAGCATAAAGGGTAATCCTTATATTTTTAATTCATCACAGGCTTCTGTTTCTTTGAGCCCATGTTCTCAACCCTTATCTTACCACATGAACATTTTTTACACTGTAGTTCACAACACTCAGAAGACTGCCTGTAAGGGTCCAGACAATCTGGGGCTGAATGTCATTGAACATTCACCTGGTGTGGAGGGCAGAGCTTGTGGGTGTTGGAAGCAGGACAGCAGCAGCACACCAGCAGAAGCTAAGCACTCCTGAGCTGTCTAGCACTGAATTAACCAAGTGACACTTGGAATAAGGTAGAGGACTCTTGGCTGATATTGCTATGATGGGGGTAGGCAGATTGCTTATAGTTGTCTCTGTGTTGGGCTTCCCGCTCTCCACCCAGCCCTCCGCTCTGCCTTGCAAGAGGTTTCTAGAAGTTTCTAGATGCCAAAACTGTGCAGGTCACCTTATCTGCATTGCAAGCAAGCAAGCTAACTTAGGGGCAGGGAACAGGGGCTTTAAATGGAGGACTGCCCCACCACGAGGACCCATGCCATGAGGCGGGCACCTCCCAGGACCTCGACCACCCCCCACCCCACAGCTGGACCAACACAAGATCTGGGACTGGTGATATCTTTTCAATCTTTTCTATCCTTTCTATCTCTCATTTCTTTTCTCTTCTCCTTTGAAACCATAAGAGTAAGTGTAACAGTGTTCAAAAGTGTCATAAGATCAATAAGAGAAGCAGCTCCTATACCAAACTGTTTTACCCATGACCCTTTTGCATGGTGGTTTGTTCATGAGTGTTTGATAAAAAAACAGTTCCTATGCCGAAGTGCCTTCATCCACAATTCTTAGTGTCAACTGTTAAGGGAGAACCACAATAAACTGTTTTGCATTGCGCTGTTCCTCTGAGTCCTTGTTGTGACTTCCTGATTCTGAGATTCTGCGGCCTTGCTGACCAGGAATTTTTTCTAGGGGATTCCAAAGATTCACCTCCTTTTTAACCCACTGAGTGGGTTAAAAATCTGGAGAAGGGTTAATAATCTGGAGAAGTGGGTTATTAAGTGGGTTAATAATCTGGAGAAGATTGCCCAGAGAGGTGGTAGAAGACCCATCCCTGGAAACATTAAAGATCAGGTCAGAGGGGGCTCTGAGCCACAGATGAAGATGTTCCTGCTCACTACAGGGGGTTGCACTACATGACCTTTAGACAACCCCAACTGTTCTATGATTCTATGATAGAATAAAAGGAGATCAAGACTTGTAGATTTTGCCTATTTTATGCAATTCCATACTAGAGAAAATTTTTAATAACCCACTGGGCCAAAGACAAAAGATAGAAAACTTTAAACTTGTGATTAGGACCTAATGTCGAAATTCAGACTTATTTTTTTCTTCAATTATTTTTGGTACATTTTGCTTCTAACAACTGCTGCATCAAGTTCTCCAGCTCACCTCCAAGGTAAACATCCAAATAAAAAATCCCAGTGTAACTTGGATTTCATTATGCAAAATCAAACAATTTTTACAGAAGAGTTGAACAAACTAAAACCATTTTATTCTACGACAGATTAACTGTTCCTGTAAATATGGGAGAAGAACCAGATATCATATATATTAACTTTCATAGGACTTTGACATTTCAGTTTTGGCAAGACAGCTGGCAAAATATTATCTAGATGAAATAAGCATATATTGAGTGCAAAAAGTGCAAGTATGGAGTGAAGGAATGAGTCAGAATGAACTAAATGTTGTACAAGGTGAAGTTTTAATTTGTTGGAATAAATCTAAATAGTATATACATTAGTTACAGTGTGCTATAAACTCCAAGAATAATATGCCCTCTAATAACTACCAAAGGCATTTGTATAACTGAACAAGAACACAACTTTTTCCTAACTTAACTATAGGTCCTGTAGTCAATGCTACAGGATTTAAGGTGTTCTGGTCTTGCAATAAGCAATATGGCTAACATCTGTGACATGTTTAGCCTTTCATATGTATAGGTCTTTTTTATGATGGATTTTGTTATTGTTGGTTATTTTTATGAATGATTCTGTGTATTTAAGTTAGACAAAGTTGATGAAATATGTCTTGTACTTGAAGAAGCAGAGAAGTATCTTGAAGAAATGCACCTTTTAGTTGTGGGCAGATCCTGCAAACAGTCTGTCTTGTAGATTTTTTATTATTTCATTTGAAAGTTTCTGTCATGCCAGAGGATGACAGTACCAGCCCCAGTCTTTACTTTAAAACCATAGAAAGTCCTTGATTATACTTATCACCAAACACAGAAGTTGGTGAACATGAAACTGAGACAAAGGATTTGACAAAAATTTCTGGTCCATTAAGTGATCTGACAGCAGGTTTCAGTAATCTGTTGTATCTTGTATTGTTGAACAAATGCTTTGCTGCATTCCAGCCCAGACAGAGTTTTAAAAAGCATTGTGCATGGTAAACAACATTATATGCAACAGAGAGTTTGCTATATAAGAACTACTCTGCAAAATATTGATGGGACAAAAACAACCATAAGTTCTACTGAGTTGGTTTTAATGTTTTGCCCTAGTGCAAATCTAGATTATGTTGTGGTTGGACTATTATAGACTCACAGAATCACAGAATAGTAGGGGTTGGAAAGGACCTCTGGAGATCATCTAGTCTAACCCCTCTGCCAAAGAAGGTTCACCTAGAGCAAGTTTGCATAGGACTGCATCCAGGTGGGTTTTGAACATCTCCAGAGAAGGAGACTCCACAATCTCTCTGGGAAGCCTGTTCTAGTGCTCCGTCACCCTCACAGTAAAGAAGTTTTCCTCATGTTTAAGCGGAACCTCCTGTATTCCAGCTTCTGCCCATTGCCCCTTGTCTTATTGCTGGCCACCACTGAAACAACTATGGCTCCATCCTCTTGATACCTGCCCTTTAGATATTTATAAACATTCAATAAGGTCCCCCCTTTCTCTTCTCCAGGCTAAACAGACCCAGCTCTCTCAGTCTTTCCTCATAAGAAAGATGCTCCAGCTCGTTAATCATCTTTTAGCCCTCTGGTGGACTCTCTCTCTTGATCTGGGGAGACCAGAACTGGACACAGTATTCCAGATGGGGCCTCACCACAGCAGAGTAGAAGGGGAGGATCACCTCCCTTGACCTTCTGATCACACTCCTCTTAATGCACCCCTGGATACTGTTGGTTTTCTTGGCCACAAGGACACATTGCTGGCTCATGGTAAACTGATCATCCACCAGTACTCCAAGGTCGTTCTCTGCAGGGCTGCTTTCCAACAGGTCAACCCCCAACCTGTACTCATACCTGGGATTATTCCTCCCCAGGTGCAAGACCCTACACCTGCCCTTATTGAAGTTCATCAGGTTTCTCTCCACCCAACTCTCCAGCCTGTCCAGATCTCGCTGAATGTCAGCACAGC
>NW_010321179.1:29133-29478 GCF_000700745.2 Antrostomus carolinensis
TCCCTGGCTTGATACCAGATGCCCACCAAAGCCCACTCTGTCACTCCCCCTCCTCAGCTGGGCAGGGGAGAGGAAATATAATGAAAGTTTGATGGGTGGAGATAAGGACAGAGAGAGATCACTCACCAATTACTGGCATGCAGTGGATTAAGAAATGACCAACACCAAGATGTCTTCAGGCATCAGGCATCAACACTTTATTGAAGCTTTGCACTGCTTATATATCCTTTTTTCCTCCAGCACGCCCCAAGCACGCGGCACTCTTTCACTCTTTCACCCGCTCATGAGCCGTTCTTTTACTTCTGACGGGTTACTAATTACAGCACAAAAGCCTTCCCTATCTTG
>NW_010321180.1:0-1368 GCF_000700745.2 Antrostomus carolinensis
CTCCTGCCACCTCCCAGCCTCCTGGGTGGGAACCTCGATGTCCCTCTCATGCAAACTGGGACCCCCCCGTGCCTCTCCCTGTCCGGGCTGGGACACACTTTGAACACTTGTCCAGGGTGTGGGACAAGAAGGGGGTTCAGTTGGTGCCAGGGCTGGTGGGGGTGACATGGGCTGGTGTCCCAGCCGGCTGGAAGGAGATTTGGGTGTGAGGATGTTCACTGAGGGGCATCCCCATGTCTTTGTCCCCTCTTTTGCACTTTTCTTGCTTTGCACCAAGCTAAGTTCCAGCTGTCTCTCTGCATTCTAACCCCTGTCCCTCAGCACCTCATCTACCCATCTTCTAAATCCCACCAGGGAAGGTGACTCCACCACCTCACTGGGCAGCCAACCCTTTCGGTGAAGAAGCTTCTCCTCAGATCCAATCTAAACCTCCCCTGGTGCAACTTGAGGCCATTTCCTCTTGTCCTGTCACTTGTTGCCTGGGAGAAGACACCAACACCCACCTCTCTCCACCCTCCTCCAAGGGACTTGGACAGAGCCAGAAGGTCTCCCCTCAGCCTCCTTTCCTCCAGGCTCAACAACCCCAGTTCCCTCAGCCACAAGGGAACTCAGCACACTTGTGCTCCAGACCCTTCCCCAGCTCCGTTCCCTTCTCTGGACACGCTCCAGCACCTCCATGTCCTTCTTGGAGTCAGGGGCCCAACACTGAACCCAGCACTCGAGGTGCCGCCTCACCAGTGCCCAGGGCAGGGGGAAGAGAACTTCCCTGGTCCTGCTGGCCACACTGGTGCTGATCCAGGCCAGGATGTCATCGTCCTTCTTGGCCACCTGAGCAAGAATGATCCTCAGGGCTGACATCTCCCATGGCCCTGGGCGCTGGTCTGTGCCTTATGTGAGGGAGGTGGAAAGGATGGTCACAAAGACAACTGCAGATCTTTGCTTTCCAGCACTAGCCGGACCTCTACTGAATGAGTGAAGAGCTGTGTGGAAAGGGCACTGGCAAGGCAGGATGGGAGCAGGAAGAAAATAAAGATTTGAAGTAGTATTTCAAATACTTTATTAAAAAAACAATTCCCAGTTAAAAACACAATGGCCATGCCTTCCTGTGGGGAAGAGGCACAGCCCCAGCTGTCCCCCATTACTGCTCCCCAGTGATCAGCTCAGAGGTCCTGCTCCTGCAATGCAGCACTGGGCTCCAACTGGGAGGAATGGGGGAGGTGGGTGGGTCACAGCTCTGAGCAGCCCCTCTCTTAAAAAAACCCATTTAAAACCAGTTGTGAGAATAAACTGTGGTGTTACAAAAGGGAAGAGAAAGGAGCAAGGGAGGCTGTGCTGGCTCTGAAAGGTTGTGGCTGGGGGGGCCCCGCC
>NW_010321180.1:1411-3533 GCF_000700745.2 Antrostomus carolinensis
TCTTTAAATAGAAAATATCAACCAACCAACAGCCAAATTCTTCCAAATTTCCCCCGCAGCCACAAATTTCATCTAAACATAGAGTCTGGCCCCCGGGAAATGCTCTTTGCAGAAACCTGAGTCTTCCTTCTCCATCAGACAACGTGTTTTAGGTTCCCTGCGAAAATAAAAGGAGGTAGAAAAGGTTTATTTTTCAGCCTGACGGAGTGGCTCAGGCAAGGGCAGGAGGTGCCAACCCTACACCTGATGGACAATCAGCAATACAGGAACCCCAACCCCAGCAGAGACCCCTGTTCACTGCTCAGTGCTTGGGAACAGACACCATGGCCATCGCATCTCCCACACACCTTCTCTCCTGATCTGGTGGGAATGTGTGTTCTGTGCTGAGGAAAGCTTCCGTGCTTGTGGAAGGAAATGGATTTAGTAGCTGTGGATTCATAGGGGAGGAAGGTGGATCCCATATATCTTTGTCTTCCCTGATAGTACTTCTCAAAGGAGCCAGATGTCTTCTTGAGGACCAGCTGGCATGAGCGTGGTCTATGCCCCAGATGGCTTCTCTCAGTTTTTTTTCCTACCAGAGAGGTTCCAGCCCTCGGACCATTTTTGAGGCCTCTTCTGGACCTGCTTCAACAGGTCCACATCCTCCTTGTGCTGGGGACCCTAGAACTGGACACAGACCTGCTCCAACAGGTCCGTGTCCTCCTTGTGCTGGGGACCTCAGAACTGGACACAGTGCTCCAGGGGGGTCTCAAAGGAGCAGAGCAGAGCAGAGGGGCAGAATCCCCTCCCTCAACCTGCTGGCCATGCTGCTGGGGATGCATCCAGGACACGGTTGGAGAGGACCTTCAAAGGTCATCTAGTTCAACCCCCCTGTAGTGAGCAGGGACATCTTCACTAGAGCAAGTTGCTCAGGGCTCCATCAAGCCGGACCTTGAACATCTCCAGGGATGGGGCCTCCACTACCTCTCTGGGCAACCTGTTCCAATGATCCACCACCTTCATATTGAAGAACTTTTTCCTCATATCCAACCTAAATCTGCCCTTTTTCTAGTTAAAAACTATCACCCCTCATCCTGTTGCTCCATGCCCTTGTGTGCAATTCTTCCCCAGCTTTTAGAGGCACCTTTCAGGTATTGGAAAGCCCCTAGAAGGTCTCCCCAGAGCTTCTCTTCTCCAGGTTGAACTGGGCTGTGAGCGCACGTTGCCGCTCATGTCCGATTTTTCACCCACCAGCTTCTCTCCATCCCTTCATCCCCAGCCTGTATTGATACCAGGGGTTGCCCCCACCCAGGTGCAGGACCTTGCACTGGGCCTTGTTGAACTTCAATGAGGTTCACATGAAGCTGCCAAGGTCCCTCTGCTCATGGTCCCTCCCTGCTGATGGCAGGGGGGTTGGAACTAGATGATCTTTAGGGTCCCTTCCATCCTTAACCGTCCTATGATTCTCTGGATGGTCTCCTTCCCCTCAAGTGTATCATCTGAAAACTTGCTGAGGGTGCACTCAATCTCACTGTCGTGTCATTAATAAAAACATTGAACAGGATCGGTCCCTGGGCAGACCCCTGAGGGACACCACTTGTTACTGACTGTCACTTGGACATTGCAGCCGTTGACTGCAACTCTTTGGATGAACCCATCCAGCCAATTCCTTATCCATCTAACACTTCATCCATCAAACCCACATCTTTCCGATTTAGAGACAAGAATGTTGTCTGAGACGATATCAAAAGCCTTACAGAAGTCCAGGTAGATGACATCAGCTGCTCTGTCCTTATCCATCAACGCAGTCACTCCATTGTAGCAGGCCACCAGATGTGTCATCTCTCATCACAACTGGCTGTCACCAATTCTTTACAAACCTGACCTTACTTTTAGAAAAATCTCCTCTTCAGAAAATACCAGAAGCATAACCCAAGCTACTACCAGGCATGCCCACAGCAGGTGGGTTGGAACTAGATGATTCTTAAGGTTCCTTCCAACCCAAACCAGTGTGTGATTCTATGTTGTGGCCATCTGTCCAGAAGATTTCAAGAAAAACTGACTTTAATTTAGGCTGTCTGTGAGGTAAGGTTTAAAGAGTTTGGGCATATACTAGGGTCAGTACTAGGACCAGTATTATTCA
>NW_010321181.1:0-2366 GCF_000700745.2 Antrostomus carolinensis
CATGGGGACATCCATGGGCTGCAGACTCACCGCCAGCTCTGGGGGTCCACCCCCACTCTGGCGTTGAGCGTCCCTCGGGGTCTTAATTCAGTCACACTTGCCCTCAGGCTCAGCTTTCTGCTCCAGCGTGGAGTCCTCCATTGCCTACATGTGGGTCTCTGCTCCACCACTGAACCTCCATGGGCTGCAGGGACCTCCTCTGTCTTCTCCTACTCCATGTGGTTGAACTGGGTGTCTGAGGTTTTCTGTCCTCCCCCTCCTCCTCCTTCCTCCTGGCATTGAAGCTCTGTCTTTCGTTAGGCTGATGGTTGTCTTTTGTTGAGGTCAGTGGCTTCTCCTCCAGGTTCTCTCCACCTTCTTCTTTTCAAGACAGTCCTTCCTCTCAAAAATATGGATTTGCAGAGGGGTTTCTCTATTACTAATTGGCTCAGCCTGGGCTGGGGCGGCACACCTTGGAGCCAGGGGAGCTTTCGTGAAGCTTCTCACCAGGGACCATCACTGTAGCCCCTTCCCCCACTATCAAAAACAGTCCACCCCCCAAACCCAACACAAGCACAAAAAGAGAGTTATAGATATCCCATTACTAGAGATAGATACAATTTAAATAAAGCAGCTGCTGGGAAACATAGATGTTATGTAGCAGAAGTAAAGAAATAGTTCCATGATCACTGGAAATAATGGACTCTGAATTTCAATTAATTTGTATTTTCTGGTAGGTACTCTTTTTAACTGAATTATTCTAAAGCCACAGCATAAGTGCACCTCTTGTTGAAAAACAGGAAACCTGCACAAGATAGAAATACCGTCTATGGTTTGGATTCTTCGTCTTCTTTCTTTTTTTTTTTTTCTTTTTTCTCTTTTCTTTTTTCTTTTTTCTTTTTTCTTTTTTTGTTTTTTCTTTTTTCTTTTTTTTTTTCAATGAGGTGCAACTTCTGACTAAACTAGGATTAGCAAAAGTTGAGAAACCTGCCCACCAAATATTTTTCAAACTAGCATGTTTCTACAAAAAGTTTTGAATTTGCCAAGTTCCTTTTTATTTCAAAAATACAAAGTAAAATTAATAACTAGATTTGCATATTAAATTCAAAGTGAAACAGTTACCCAAAATTTTAACTAAAGTATCTAGGTTCATTTTTCCAAATTGCCAAAGTGCCTCCTAACGTAATATCTTGTATTGTTTCTTGATGGAACAAAAATTATATCAGAAATCAAGTGGAAAGAAAGCAAAATTATTAGATATTTACATACTTTGTCATGAATAACTGTTCTGGTTTTCTGAAAATACTACAAATTATAAATACATCAACTGACTGATTATGAAAATACCAATTATAGACAATATCTGGTTTTTATTTTGATCTTTTGAATCTGAGGAATGCAATTGAGGACTCCATGAGCTGATGAACATATGTTCCTATTTTATTTCACATCTGAGGAGATAAGAGGCTTAACAGGTAATACATTGGCTAAACATTCATTTCAAACAAATAAAACTAACTCCTCCAAAAATAAATAAATAAAGATTCTCTTTTATTGCCTCTGAGACAGATCTGTAAAAGGCACTAATACCTGAAAGCTTCAGGAAAATTAATAGCTTTACAAAATGTTGAGAGTCTTCTTGAAGCATGACTCCAGTTGCAAAACCCAGGTACTCTTAAAACTGAAGTATAATGGGTTATTTTGTAACGAGACTAGTATGTTACCCTTACTCTGAATCTTTGAAGTTGTGCAGGACAAGCTAAGTAGTTTGTTGAAGACACAAAACAGAAGAGGTCAGAGAAAACACTTTCACTGCACTGACTGCACTGACTGGAAGAGAGAGTCCTCAGTGAAGAATTCCTCCATGAAAGAATGCACACAGGAGAGCAGCCCTAGAGAGATGGTGGAAGTGTCTCTACTAGCTGAAAATATCTTAGTGTAAAGAACTGTATTTTATAACTTTTCTTAGTAGCTGAGGTCAATAGCATTTGCAACTGCAGTTTTTTGATAATTCACATAAGATAACTTCCTTTTTCCATGTTACTTTTCTGAACACAGTAAAAAAAAATATGGCAGGGTCAATTAAATATAACTTTGAATTTAATGTATTTTAAGACAATAATTCAACTCAGTTTTAAATACCTAAAAGATTAAAGACAGAACAAAGGCCTAATTAATAAATAAGGAACAATAATAAGACAAATAAAGAACACAGAACTGAGCAATTCAGTAATTTCTACTACTTATGTGGGTTGGCAATAATAGAAGCATTCATAATCACAGAATCACAGAATCACAGAATCACAGAATGGTAGGGGTTGGAAGGGACCTCAGGAGATCATCTAGTCCACCCCCCCTGCCAGAGCAGGTTCCCTACAGCAGGTTGC
>NW_010321182.1:0-29798 GCF_000700745.2 Antrostomus carolinensis
AGACACCGGGGTGCTCCTGCCCCGCGGCTGCGGACTGAGCATCTTCACCTGCTTGAGGCTGTGCATTGCAGTTTTGACCAGAACACTCTCCTCTTAGATTTGCCAAGATCTTCTGAAAACTCCATTCTCCCCTCTAGGAGCCTTCCCGGCCTTTCGAGTTTGGTCTCTGGCTTAGCTTTGAAAAGGTTGTCAGTCTGTGCAACAGATGAACGGTTAAAAGCAGAGAGTCGTGTTGGATTTTGATCAGATCCTATTCCAGCTGTTTCAGGTGCATCCTTGCATCCTTGACAATGAAACCATCTATATCTGTTCTTCAGACTGAGCTCCCCACACAGCTGTGCACCTCTCTCTCAGTTAAACAGTATTTCTGTAGCTCTTTGCACAAACGTTCTGGGACAGCGTCAGGAGTCTTGCTAAAGCTGTGAGATACGAGATCTTCTCTTGGCCATTGAGGCTGGTTTCCTTGGCATGAAAAAAGTTTGGCTGTTTTGACATGATCTTTATGCCACTCAGGGAAGTGACTTGCTAGAAAACAATCAGCAAACTAGTGGTGCAGCTGGAAGTAAATCCCAGATTCTCTGTGTTCCTGTCTAATATGTTTTCCTCCAGGAAGGATAATGTATTTTAGACACTGTAACCATCGAGTTATAAATCCTGAACTATTTTATATCATGTTTCATACAAACTTGGATCTGATCTTTGAATTTGAATACTGAAGATTTTAAAGCAGCATTCCAGAGACAACCTTCTTTCCTGTTCTGTTGTTTTGAACTAAATAACATGTTCAGGTTTGAAACAGGGAGAGTCCAAAACTGACAATGATTTTGTTTTGCAGCTGGAATTATCTCTCTTCTGGATGAAGAAGAGCCACAGCTCAAGGTAAGCTCTTACATCTGGGAGCAAATAACAGCAAATGCGTTATGTTGAGAGCTTAAAATCAGAAATGAGTGGATCTCCATAATTAATGGTTGGACAGCAACAAGTGGGCTCCAAATTGTATCTAGCCTGAAAGCTGAAAGGAAGGGCTTAAATAACATAGTAACAGATGGCAAACGTCCTTGTTTTGAACATGTATCAAACTGGAGCTTCACATGCAAAGATCTGTACTCACTGAAGCTCCCAGCTCTCTGATGATAATGAGGCTTTGTTACTTAAAAGTGTTCCAGAGGCTGGATTTTGACTATGTAAAATTCAAAGCTGAAGAACATCCTCAAGATTTTAGCATTATTCAAGTGATGTGAAACAAAATCACAGTTGGAGTTTCCATTTGAAAACAAATAAATCACAATAGTAGTAGGAGAAGAAAACAGCAACAGAAACTTTACAGTCCACAGAGTATGTGGATCCATGGGACAAGCACTCGAGGTGGTGGTGTATTGATGGTGCTCCCTAGTTAATTGAACAGTTAACGTAGTGCCTTTTAGGAGGGGGAGATGTATCTTGTAATATTGGTAATCCCCTAAATGTTTTACTTGGAAACAGACATAGGTGGTGATAGATCGAATGCGACCTGCTTTTGCTCTGAACTGATTGCAAGTGGGCTGATTCTAGTCTGGGTATTGTTCATCTGCTAAAGTACTCTGTCCAAATAAATAAATAGAGCTGGCTGACATAGAGCACAGGCCAAAGAGTTCTATGTGCTGCACAAAGGTTGCCACAGAGACTTTGAAAACTTTTTATTTTGAGGAATTTCACCTATCAGTCATTTTAGCCAGTCATTCTTCACAAAGGGAGGGGAAAGAATATCAGGGTTGTTGTACCTGTTAAATGAACAGCCCTTTATTTGCAAAGGATTTGCAAAGATGAGTGAATGCTTGCAAAGATCTTTTAAACTAGAATTTGCTGTTGAAATGAGTTGGTGTTTATGATATCAGTCTTAAGTGGTACTTCATTTTTACTGGGGAAAGGTAATAAATGCATTTTTAATGTACTATAACTTACTGTTGTTTTTTGTAGGAGTTTGCTCTTCACAAGTTGAATGCTGTTGTCAATGACTTCTGGGCAGAAATCTCCGAGTCAGTGGACAAAATGTAAGACAGGACACTTTACTTCAGGATGTGCTGCTTAAAAAGAACATGAGATATGAAGTGGATGTAGTTCTGGTTGCTTGTTACTGGCTAGGACAGCATCTAGCTCCATTTTTACCGAAAAGCACTAATATGAGTGGATGTGGGGTTGGAACTGTAGTCCCAAAGATGCAAATTGGATCAAGCTGTCGTATGGCTTTAAAGAGAACTGAGCACACTGAGCTGATGCTCTTCTCTCTCTCCTTTGCAGTGAAGTTCTCTATGAGGATGAGGGCTTTCGGAGCCGGCAGTTTGCTGCTTTAGTTGCTTCTAAAGTTTTTTACCACCTGGGAGCTTTTGAGGAATCCCTGAACTATGCCCTGGGAGCAGGTGACCTCTTCAATGTCAACGACAACTCGGAATATGTGGAGACGATCATTGGTAAACAAATGTTGCTGCAAAAGAAAAGCTCTTGTCAGAACTACTGTAACTTTGAGATTTTATTAGATTTACCTGCTTTTCTCTGTATTCATCTTCCTCTCCTTGCATTCATTTAAACTGATGCTGCAGATGTTTTTACACAGTTTATTTTTGCTTTGTTTCCCCTGCTTCGAGATTCTTAACCAAACTGACTTAGGAGTTCTGGCAATTTTTTCCTATTCTTAATGGTTATTCCATTGCGAGTTACTAATAGCAAAGTTGCTTTGGCTGTTTATTGTCCCTTTTCTCATTTGTGTGTTAATGTTATTGCTGATGTCAGCATAACTTTGGAAATAATTGGCTATTAAGTGTAGCTGCACACCTGAGGGGCGCCATTTTTTTATCCACCCTTAACAAGATAGCAAGTCAGAAGTTGAATGCATGTGTGATTTGACTGTCCTTTAAAAGTCTCATCTGCTGATGTCACTTGCCCTTTAGAGGGTGTGATGAACCAGGGCTGGCTTTCAGTCTCCCCAGGTAGTGCTTATAGTGGAGCTAGGAAGTCTACTGCTGCTGTTTCCCCAGGTATTTAAAATACCATACCACTTAAACAAAGATCTTGTCCTTGGTTCCATTTTAAAAATATCTACTTGGTTTCAGCACTAAAATCAGAGTTTTTTAGGAGAGAATATAATTGTCTCCCACTACTATCTGTATATGACTACACAAATAGTTCTGTCCCTCACCTTTCCCATATGCTGTATTTGCTGCCATAATGTGTGTATGCATATACTGGTCTCTTAATCTGCAAAAAACCTGCAAACATCCAGGAAGTTGACTCCCCGCCCCCCTCCCCCCCCAATATTTATTCAATATTCCTACATTTATTCAATATCTTTTCAGCAAAATGTATCGACCACTATACCAAGCAGTGTGTGGAGAATGCGGAGCTGCCAGAAGGAGAGAAGAAACCTGTTGATGAAAGGCTAGAAGGGATAGTGAACAAAATGTTCCAGCGGTGCTTGGATGACCACAAGTACAAGCAGGCCATTGGTATCGCTCTGGAGACGCGCCGGCTGGACATCTTTGAGAAAACCATCCTCGAGTCGGTACGTGCAAGAGACGGGAGGTGTGTGTAGCTCACCTCTTCCAGGTGTGGAGCCAGAAGTGAAGGGCAAGATCCATGTTGCTATGGAACTCGCCCTGTTTTGTGTGAACAGAATAAAAGATGAAACTCAGGGGGGGTGAGTTCTGCGGTTTATGTGAAGGGTGGATGGGTGTGAGCATGTTCAGCTCAACTTGTTCATGGAGGGCAGAACCACCTAGGCCTATCAGGTGTAGAGAGACCCTTTCCTTTAAGAAATCCCTGTGCTGCACATTGCTGGTAGAATATTCCCAAGAAGCCTGGCTGTGTGCCCTCTTCTTTGGGTACTCTCTGTCAGCTACTGGCAGAGATACGATACTGGACTAGGCAGATCCTGGGTCTGGTGCACTGTAAAGGACAACTCTTTTATTTTGTTGTACCTGTCATCTGCCATAATTCATTGTGGCAGTGGATCCTTAGGGTTAGGGAAGTGATTTATTTATGGCAGTTAAACAAATGAAAAAATGCAGTAGTTGGGTGAGCTGCTGTGATTTTCAGTAAGTGACTGTGTGCAGTCTCAGCCTTCTCTGACTGCAGGGCGGTTCAGTCTGGCTTTAACATCTGTCACTGAGGGTTTAAGGTAAGTCGTGTTACCTAGTAATGGTCAGATAAGTGTCCCTCTGGTCATTCGCAGCGGCTCAGTGGTTGTGTCTAATCTTGTTGTGCTGCAGTATCTCAGTCATATGCCAGAACACATGGTTTAAATCCCTTCAATTTTACCACTTTTCAGTTTGCAGCTTCCCCATATTTTTGGGTGTCTCCCATTTCTGCGTACGGGAGTGATAATCATAAGGCATCCATCTTTCTCTCTTCTGTCTGCTGTCCTATGCATTTACTAGCTTTATTGCTCATTATAAATCCCTCATTTCAAATTACCTTTCTGAAGTCTAGTAACCAAATCTGTTTCTCAGTCTCAAGCAAGAGATAGGTGAGGTGAGGATCTTCCTTGATGCATGATTTGTTTTGCTGACATTTTATGTTAGTGCAGTGAATGTCATTGCATCCAAGGATGATTATTCAAACAAGAAAGGTGAAGAAGGGGAAATAGGTATTTAACTTTTAAATGAATGTTTTGCATGTTTTAACTACTGAAATTAAATATTGGTCCTGTGTATTTTTGGTAGTACTTTTTCTTTAAACTGCAATATACCTGCATATAAGCTTTTCCAAAAATGGGAGAGGAAACTGTGAAGGTTTATATGTGCATGTCTTTTGCTCTGCTTTTTAAAATGGTACCTATATTTTAATTCCTATGTCTTTCTTGTCAGTCCAAACTCAGACTTGATATCCCTGAATTTAATTTCAGAATGATGTTCCTGGGATGCTAGCCTACAGCTTGAAGCTCTGTATGTCTTTGATGCAGAATAAACAGTTCCGTAATAAAGTCTTGAGAGTTCTAGTTAAAATCTACATGAATCTGGAGAAACCAGACTTCATCAATGTGTGCCAGGTAAACCTCTTGGAATGCTGTTTAAAGATCAATCAAAAGTTCTTCTTCTTTAGATGTATTTGACTTGACATCTGCCTGATCTCTGTTTTTTATTCAGTTAAATGAAATATCTTTTCCTGGTTGTGTGCTTCAAATATACATGAAAGTGAGATCAACTTGAAAGATGCAAATATTGCACATTTTGACAGTTTTTAGAGAAAGAAACAGGTTCAGAGGCAGTTTGGGGACGCAGACAACTCTGACAGAATATTTCAAGCCTATGTACAGGGTATCAGGTGGTAGGTTCACAGCTTGGAATTTTATTTATTCCTCGGAAGAACATTTACAGTGCTTTGGTTTTTGGTAAGCCATTGTCTGAAAGTGTTTAGACAACCAGTTACGAAGTTAATCGGTTGTTCTCAGGCCTTTGTCAATCTTGATATGTCATGTACATGTGACTCAGGAGTGCTATGCCTGTTCCCTGTTAGCTGAGACATCCCTACAAAATGTCTGATGCTTCTTTAATGTGCTTTTGAAATTCCTGTGTTTAGTAGGACAACATTGTCAGCTTCCAAAGCTGCAGAAATAGGAAGGCTTGAATCTTGTGTCTTGAATTTGTAATACTTGACCTCATTTTTAAACTAACTTACAAAAACTCTTCAAAGATTTGTATTATCTCCTAAAAGAGAGAGAGAATTTTTCTTTCTTTGGAGGGGTGTTCTGTGGAAGGAGCAGATAAGGGAATGGAGAGGGTGGAGCACAGCCTTGGGTACTGTTGCTTTTTCAATTCTGAAGTATATAATATATTCTGATTTTCTTTTTTATTTTTTTTTTCTGTTCTTCCCTTCTTTCCACTCAGTGCCTGATATTCCTGGATGACCCACAGGCTGTAAGCGACATCTTAGAAAAACTGGTGAAGGAAGATAACCTTCTCATGGCCTATCAAATTTGCTTTGATCTGTATGAAAGTGCTAGCCAGCAGTTCTTGTCTTCTGTCATCCAGAATCTCCGCACGGTTGGCACTCCCATTGCCTCTGTGCCTGGATCCACCAACACTGGCACCGTCCCTGGATCAGAGAAAGACAGGTGGGGAGATTGGCTTGAGAGGTGTAAGTGTTGAGTTACAGTCGTGCTCTGATGGAGCCTCCTGTTCTGTGTATGGATGCACATTACAAGCAATCAAATTACTCCCCTTAATTTAAGTCAGGGTAATAGACAAAACACAGTGTTTGCTCAGGGCAAGGTTGTGTATGACCAGAATCCACTGTTTGAAGGAATGCATTTTCCTTTGCAGTTGGGGTGAACATGGTGCAGTTACTGTGGCTCAGATAATGAGCAGTATTTCATTAAGCCACAGTGTGAGTTGCTCAGGAACACTCTGATGTTGTGTGGTCTTTGCAGCAACTGGTAAAGCTGAGGAAAGGGGGAGTTCAAACAAAAAGCTCATCACAGCTATCTGCAAGTTTGGTTTCACATCGTAGCTTGTGATCTGCTACCTTCTTGTGGGAAAAGTGGGATACTCAGATGATATTGTAGTGTTATAGACCCTTCTGTACTGGAAGTTAAAGAGAGCTAGTTCAAATCTAGTCTGAGTTTTGTTGATGTCCTAACACTTGTTCAGTGCTTTAAACCTCTGTTTTTAGAGGATTGGCCAGTCCGGTCTAAGGCTGCTGCCCAGCTCAGGGGCAGCGTGGAAGAAGTTTGTGCTCCAACTGCTCTTTAATCACCACAGCTGTCATGTCTGTACACAACCTGATCCGTGCACTGTCTTTGACAGTGTGTGATGGAGAATGCTGCCTAGATCAGGGCTGGTTAAGTATAAAGGCTTATGCAGCTGCAAGGAGCTGGATCTAAATGCTTTTGAATCAGTGATACGGGCATAATAAACATTCTTCTCTCTTCTTTTCCAGTGAAATAAAAGGAAAGGCACAGAATAATTTATGAGTCAGGCTGTGAAGCATTACAACAGCTTAATAGCTTCTGTTTCCATTTCAACACTCTACCATCCTAATAGTGATGAGCTCACGGCTTCTCTGTGAAGATATAATTATCCTTGCTGCCTGGTTGTTGACCTCGTTTTCTCACCTGTCTCTGCCTGTTCATCCCTTACAAGCATCTCTATTTTTTTAATCTCTCTAGATGGAATGAGGGTGGAGTTTTCCAGGCCTTTGTCTTCGAGTTCCCTGAAAATTGAATTGGGGGGGAGTTTGCTTCTCAGCAGTGACCCCCGGATAGTCAGCTCTTATTCTGTCAAAGTCCCATTTCCAGTCATCTCCAAATCCCAGGCTACTCCTTCAGGACAGTGTTAGCTGTAATTACAGTGCTTGGCTGGTTACAATTGATGAACTGGGTTGCATTTTTCATTTTTATTTTATTTCAGTGATGCTATGGAAGCAGAAGAAAAACCAGGAAGCACTTGTGCAGGGAAGTCTGCAGAAATCGTGAGTGCCATTTCCAAAATATGCCTTGCTTAGTTTTTCTTATGTGTTCTCTCCGAATCCCTGGGGTTGTTACATTAATGTGGCTAATGAAGAATGGAGTTCCACTTCTGATCTTGCTTGGAGACAAGGTGGCAGATGATCTCTGAGGACCAAATATCTGACAGTCTGGAAGTCCAGCAGTTCAGATACTGAAAGCTGGAGGAGAGTGGGAAGTGGGTAGATTTCATTGGGAATTACTGAGCACAGAGAAAGGGGAAAAACAGAAGGATCTGGCTAATGCGTTTGCTTTTTGTTAATATTGAAATAATTAACTCGATACAGAATAAGAACCTTAGTTGATGAATTAGCTTGATGTTTTTTTCTTCTCCTTCTGAAATCCAACTGCACCTTAGCTGATGAATTAACTTGATTCTTTTTTTTCCCTTCTGAAATCTGGCTGTAGTTTTGGCTGGATAGAACTAATGCTGTTCTGCAGGAATGGCAGGAGGGGATGCTGACATAACATCTTTTCTTTTCCGTGAAGGAGGAGTGTATTGCTCCTGGCTGGGATGGTGGCTGTTTTGCTGGACCAGCTGTTTAGAATCTTTTTGTTTAGTTTCTTTCCCCAAATGTTGGAGAAAATGAGTTCACTTCTAAAATGCACACACAATTTCATTTCAGCATGCAGAATAGCTAATGCAATTCTGGTACTTCTATGGCTGAGGAAAGAAAATGCCTACTAGAGAGGAAAGTAAAACCCAAGACAAGGATTTTTTCTTTTTCCTCATGGTGCATGTTTGCAAACTAGACTTAGGAATCTTGGAGAGATTCTTGTCAATTACATTTTAATTAAGGGCAAACAGAAGTGTTTTCTTGAAACTGTATTCTACAAGGAAAAATTAAAAAAAGGGATGGAATTTCTTGCCACATCAAGGAACCTGTAAACAATGCTTTTGTGCAGGAAAGGTGTCATGAATCAGTTTCTGATGCACTGACATTGCTGATTGTGCCAAGGGACAAGTATATTAAATTGATCTTTGTGGCCAGAAATGTTCTTGAGCTTAATCTTCCATAGTTCAGAATGTTGACTACAAGGAAATAGTTGAGGGGATTAGTTTAAGGGGTGAGCTACTCATGCTTGGCTGGTCTCTGACCAGCTAACAGTGCTGGTACAAAGAGCTGCAGTGTACTTTTCACCATACTCAGAAGGAACTTCAGTTGGGACTTAAACTGTGGAAACTTCCATGGTGGGGAAGAAGGCGGCTTTCTCAAAGTGCTCTGGAAGATGAATGTATTGGAGATTTCTAGCTCTACTAGCCATTGTTCTAAGTAAAGCCTTTAGTTCACCAGAATGGTGATGCAGGTCAGCAGGGTCATGCAAAGTGATGTGGTCTTGTGGTCTTCTCCATTAAAACTTCCATGGAAATAAATGTTCACATTAGTGAAAGTGGTTGCCTCTTGCAGGAGATTCATCATACCTGTAAGGCCAAACACAGCAGCTTGCAGAATATCAGATGTCACTCACATTCTTTTGCTTTTAATGAAAGACAAATTTATTTTCAAAGAGTCTCTTCTCCCACATGCACTGTTGTGCCTAAAGGGACTTGATTATCTGGGAGGCTTGGGCTTGTGCAGCAAGGGCAGAAACAATGTCCTTTTAGTCCCTAAACCTGATAGATTTTGGAATGTGGTGATGGGAACATACCAGAGTGGCTTCTCATTAACTGTATTTTAACAAAGCTGTAGTTAGATTCTCATGTTTTTTTCTTCTTTTTGGTTGTATGTGAAGAACCCAGAGCCTAAGGACCAGATCTCAAAAATGATTAAAATTTTAAGTGGGGAAATGGCCATTGAGTTACATCTGCAGTTTTTAATACGAAACAACAATACAGATCTCATGATCCTCAAAAACACAAAGGTAAGAGTCTTTGTTAGATATGGTTGTCTTGGATTCACCTGATTAATCCTGTGTTTGTTTTGACCACATTGCTGTTATTTTACATCATCACCTTATGTTTTAGCATGGCCTCCCTGGGTTTTGGGGACACAAATCTGTTTTCATAATGATAAATTAACATTTAAAACTTGGACCTGTGAGGCTGAAGAAGAGCTGATTGCACCCGAAGAAGCCCATATAATCAGATTGTTTCAGCTTACAGCTAGTGTGACCTAATGACAGGCTGCTATTAGCATGTTGATTTTTTTTTTTTTGCTATTTGGTTATAAAAACTAATCCTTTTCTCCCCCTATTTATTGGTGGGCTTGTTTTTCATGTGGTCAGTAAGATGGACAAACTCACTCTCCAGCTCCGTGACTGACCCAGTGCAAATGCTACTTGTTGGGGAGGGAAGGAGTCAGCCAGGACTGTACTTTGCAGTATGTTGGTGTCTTCATTGAGGTGCTGTGTGAGACCACACCTTCAGCTTGGCTGAAGAAATCCTGATATGTGATCAGAGACTGATATTTCCACATTGAAAACAAAACTGATCAGATACTGTAATGTAGACAGTGCTGGTAAACTGAGTAACTCGTTTTGTTTTGGAAGGTGTTACTTAAGAGTGAGCAAATGAAAACTTAGAGGTAAATTAGACTCTCTTAAGCAAAATGATTGTTAGAAACCATGAGACCTTTTTTTTGTGCATGAAATGAGATGCATGTTATCAGCAAAAATGGTAGGGGATGGTTATCAGTGGGTTCATCTATTTCAGGGGGCACTTCAGGTGTACTGGAAAATCTTTTACATCTGTTGGTTAAGTGCTTGGGAGTGATCCTGTGATTCCAGGAATGGCTTGAAAACGTCAGCAGCACACGCTCTGCAGTGCTCAGTTCTGGGAACCAGAAGAGAGGTTCTCCAGTTAAGCTGCAATTGAAGGAATTGTGTCTCTGACAGGAACTCATAGAAGGGATTGGTTTGCAGTGGAAGGATGGGTTAAGGATATATTAGAACGTATTAACAATATATTAACTTTGATTAAAGGGAAATTGCTGGTTAAATTGAGCCTAATTACAATCCATTTTTCTAGTGTACTGGCAAGCAGTCACGTTAAGTGACCTCGGGCATGTCTTCTGCTGGCTGGTGATGCTGATTGTTCTTGTTCTTTCAGGATGCAGTGCGGAATTCCGTGTGTCATACAGCAACGGTTATAGCAAACTCCTTTATGCATTGTGGTACAACCAGTGACCAGTTCCTTAGGTAAATCTATGGCAAGGAAGCTGCAGTGTTATTTAGAGGTGTTTGAATGACATTGTTGCCCTACTTAGCTTGATAAGCCACCCAGAAAGGTGGCTGCGGAATTCTGATGGGCTTAGAGAAGAATAAACAAAAGGTCTGGAAACTAATGCGGAGACAGAGGGAAGAAGCTGGAATTGTTTCCTCTTCTTTGTCTTCATAAACTGGATTTATTTGCCTGCTAACCATATAAGGAGTTTGGAGGGTGGAAATCTGGAATTTCTGTTCTCCTTGTTTACTAGTTGGAGAATTTCTGATACGATTTATCATTTTTGGTAGAGAATGACAGTGATGAATGACTCCTGGAAGGGTAATGTCAGGGATGACTTTACTAGGAACTTGAGGAAAGTTTTAGAAACTCTGCTTGAGTGTCTCCCAGAGAGCTGATGGTCAGCATATTGAGCAGTTGTTTTCCATCTTCACTGAGATCACCGGTATCTTGAAGCTTGATTATGACCAGACAAAAATCAGGGCTGACGAAGGGGAGAGAGGTATAAAGCAGAAATGTGGTTAGCCTTCTTTTGCCTTCTGGAGCAGCTTTAGTGCTGTGAAACCGTGCTTGCAGGGTGAGGAATGGGCTGCTTGAAAAACTTGGTGTAACATTTCTCTTTCTGTCTTCCAGAGATAATTTGGAGTGGCTGGCCAGGGCTACTAACTGGGCGAAGTTTACTGCTACTGCCAGCTTGGGTGTTATACACAAGGTAACATCACATTCATTCCCCTCTGTTCAGTGTAAATGCTTGACTTGTGAATACTGAAGGCATTTGAAGCAGGGATTCGGAATGATTCTGCACTCCAGTTTACCTAGTCTGTTGCAAGGCACAGCTGCAACATGGTTTCTGTCTTTGCACTAAAGAAAAGCTGCTCTTTATCAATCTGTCTCGCCTGATATCCGATGTAGTTATGGCATGTTATGCTGATCATCAAAAAGCTAGTAGAACATGGCTTAAGGAGAGAGTCTTCTTCCTAGCTCTTCTCTTCCTTTGTGAGTTGAACAGAGTTGATAGTTTCTAGCTATGAAAACTGCAGGTGTATTTTTCTTAAGTGATTGTGGGACAGTACCAAAGTCCTTACTGTAACAAATTTTAATAAGTTTGAATGGTGACCTAAGTAGTGGTCATTTTCTTCAAATTGGTTCACAAGGACAGTATTTTTAAAGCTGTTTTGAAATAGCAAGAAGTCTTATAATTGTTTTGTGTGCCTCAGCCCTCATTAAAGTGCTCTAGTGAATGAATTGTGTTTAGTTTCAGGCCAAATTTGTCCTGGTTTAGAGTAGTGACCAAGTGATTGATGAATACTCATGTACTGGGGTTAATAAAACTTTGTTCAGTGCTGATTGTACAGCACTGAAAGGCTGATTTTTGTGCAGAAAGTAATGGCTGTAACATAATTTCTCCTGACTTGTTTAAAAATTATCATAAAGTGATAAACATCCACTGTTTTTTCACATTTCACTTCCCACTGTCTTCTCTTCCTGCTGGACACTGGACATACAGGGTCATGAGAAAGAGGCGTTACAGCTGATGGCAACGTACCTGCCCAAGGACACCTCTCCAGGGTCAGCCTACCAGGAAGGAGGAGGTCTCTATGCCTTGGGTCTCATTCATGCTAACCATGGTGGGGACATCATTGACTATTTGCTGAACCAGCTGAAGAATGCCAGTAATGATGTATGTACTGGGCTCAGTGATGAACCTTTGCTTTGTTGGGAATATCCAGAAAGGTGCTAGCTGGTTTAAAAGTGGGGGTTAGAGGTGCCTAAGACTGTGGTGGTGGTGTGATACTTTAACCTCCTGTGGGCCTGTCTGATTTTAACAACGTATTGCTCAAGGGTTTTGTCAATTGTAAGATTCTTGAGAAATTCTTACATATTTGACAGTGACTAGCTTCATTTTTCTTACTACTTACATAATAACTACTTTGTTTTGATAGTGACCCTGCAGTATTCAGGCACTATTGCTTACAGCATAGCTGTCAAAGGAATAAGCCACAAAATGCTTCTGCTGCCCTGTAGTTTTAATGCATCTCACACAAAAAGAAGTGCTTTACTTCACCACTTACTGTTTGTAGACTTCTACAAAAAGTCTCTTTCTAAGTTCAAAATAGATTAGTATTTTCCTAGCATGTTCCCTTCTTCTCTTTGGGTAATTTTAGACTGTATCTTTAAAACTTCTGTGAATGGATCTCACTGTTCTTATTACAAATGTACTGCCTTTCCTATATCCATGGTTAGAACAAAAGGGGGTGTAGACTCTTTTACTGATTTACCTTCCATTCAAAAGCTATTACTAGGCAGCAGTTTTTACACATAGCGCAGATTTGTGTTAGTCCATAAATCACTCAGTGGGGAAGGAGCCCTTAAAGGTACTAAAAAGTCTCTTGTGCTGTGTGGAAGCTTCTGATACTCACTGTTTATGGGCTTTTGAACTGCCATTTTTATTCTAGCTTCTGCCTCTTTCATCAGAGTTACTGTCTGAAAATGTAAAAGTGATATTTCTTACAGGTTAGGAGATAACTTGGGGTGATTTGGGGTTAAAAGTTTGCAGCTCCTTATATATAGAAAGATGTCTACTTCAACTGAAGCCATATTGTTCCCTGTTTTATGATGACTAAACCTGGATATGCTTCTCTAGATTGTCCGGCATGGTGGCAGCCTGGGTTTGGGTCTGGCTGCCATGGGTACAGCACGTCAAGATGTGTATGATTTGCTGAAAACAAATCTATACCAGGATGATGCAGTGACAGGTAAATGTTCTTTCTTCAAAGCAAATAACCATCTGAGGCCTTATCAGGCATCTGTTGTGGTGGGGTTTTTGGGTTTGGTTCGTTGTTGGGTTTTTTTTCAGATTTTCTGTTAGCAGCTTAGATCACTTCTAGGTTGCCTTGGCTGCGTTTTATTTACTGACCTTTTCCTGATCAGCACGGTTCTTTAGTTATGTGACAGTAATGTTCAGAGGTCCTGTCAGGACTGGTCTGTGGCAAAGTCTATGCCAAATATTGATAAGACATGCTAGATCTTTAAACAGTCCCTTATTTTGCTCTATTCTTTCCTTTGTCATACACTTTTAATTTAGCGTGGTTGATCTCCAGAGCCATGTGCCCTTTTTGGCTGAGAAAGAGGCTTGGAGAAGCTTGTGGGGGCTCCTTCTGCATTGGCAGGGGTTCACATGAAAATTATCTCAGCAGCTCTTGGCCCAAGGAAGAGAAAATTGAACTTTGTAGGGAAGAACACTAAGTTGTGGCTGGTAGGTTTTCGTTACAAGCACATTTGGCCATGAGTAATGGGGTTGCTGGGCATGATGCTGTCCAGAAATGATCTGTTGCCTTTCATCTTGTGTGATTCTCTAGGTATAAGATTGACATCTTTTGGGAGCAGAGTTTACTTGATTTAATTTTTTTTATTTTTTTCCCTTACTGTGCAGGTGAGGCAGCTGGCCTGGCGCTGGGATTGGTTATGTTGGGATCTAAAAACGCTCAGGCTATTGAGGACATGGTTGGTTACGCACAGGAAACCCAGCATGAAAAGATTTTGCGAGGTCTTGCGGTTGGAATTGCTCTGGTCATGTACGGGAGGATGGAGGAGGCAGATGCTCTCATTGAGAGTCTTTGCAGAGATAAGGTAAGTTTAGCTGACTTAATCCCTGGCCCTTTTGTTAACATGAGTGAACTTCCTGTCCTTTTGTGAAATCTCCAGCTATGATGGTTGGCTGTTTTGAACCAGGGAAGTTCTTACTTAAATCTGAAGTGGGGAAGTTTCACAGGTTGCTTCACTCTAGTCAAAAATACAAGAACAAGAGTGCTTAGTTGTGTATTTCTTTAGCCTTATACTCAGTCTCCATAGTCCTATGAGCAACAACAAGGAGCAGAACAGGGTGTAATGGTTTAAAACAGATGAGGCTCACTGTAGATGGGTCATTCTCAAGGATCTAATGTCAACAGCAGGTGCTGAATAAGAAGCAGAATAACACATGTGCCAGATAATCCCTGTGGCATAGCAACTTTCTGTCTACCTGAAATTAGTAATGACAGCCCTGCTTTGGTGATTGTCCTATTACTCATTAAACAGTTAAGCACTGAGGCTACCTGTTTGCAGATTCCAGGCCCAAGACTGGAACAGATTTAACGTCAGAATTACTGAGTCCCTGCTTGGGTGGATGTTAAATATTGATGCTTTCTCTTCCAGGATCCAATTCTCCGTCGTTCTGGCATGTACACTGTTGCTATGGCATACTGTGGCTCAGGGAACAACAAGGCTATCAGACGCCTACTGCATGTGGCTGTAAGTACTGTGGGCTTAGGAGCACATAGCACGAAATGTATGGTGAGAAAGTAAGCACATCACTTTGACAGGCTTTGTGTCGACAGTGTTAATATTTTGGTCCAAATAAGAGAATGTAAAGTGGTGAAAGCTTTCCTTAATACTATGAGTAGAAGTAACAGGGTCTTCTGACATTAGGATAAGTAGACTTTCTGCAAGAGAGAATTTAACCTGGTATCACAAAAAAAGGAACCTATTAAAAAATAAAACACGATCCTAAAGTAGTTGGTAACGGGTTTGCAGTGAATAGTCTGTGTAATGAGAGGCTGGGGACAAAACAACTAAGCTATAAAAGATGAGGACTGTCTGGTCTTTCACAGGCTTGCAGTCACAGTGTGTGAACAAGGGTGAGACTTTCAGCTAAGGCTGAACGTGATTGTTAACTTACTTTCCCTATAATCCTGTCTTCTTGATTAACTTGTGTGCCTGACACCTGTCCTGAAATGTTGCAGAGTCCTCAAGTGTTTTAACTGTATTCTGAATGTCCTGTTTTCTGTTTTATAGGTGAGTGATGTGAATGATGATGTGAGACGAGCAGCTGTTGAGTCACTTGGTTTCATTCTGTTCAGGTACAATATCTTCCTTGGTGACTTCTCCAGCCTTCAATTTGATGTCTGTTACATCTTCAGGAAATGTGCACACTATTGCTTCCACAAAATATCTCAGTTGCTAGCTGAATGGAGGTTGAAAAGCCAAAAAATAGAGAGAGAATAAAACTTGGTTCAGAATTAGAAGCCTTCCTTAATGTTCAGCAGATGCTTAATGAGCCTTTCTGTAGGTTTCCGGACTTAGGGCTTAATTGTCTGAATAGAGTTAGATGAAGTTGACAAATAGAATGAAAAATTAATATTTGCAGGATTGAGAGTTAATTAAAAATTAAATATACAGTGGTTGTGCCAGGCCTCTTAAAGGCAGGAGTACTCAGACGACTATGTCTGCCTAAAAGTACTGTCTAAAAGGTTCCTGGACATTGTGACTTTGGTAAAAATAATCTGAGGAAGGATGTCAAAATAGTCTTAACAGTATTCACTGTTAATGCCTGACAGGTTACTGGGTCTATGTGGTGGTAATGTAAAACCATCACAAAATAACCATGATGTTTGCTTTGGTTCTCTAAAGTGAAATCCGTTGTTGAACGGGTATTTTGTAGTGCTCTGTAGTTCCCTAGGTAAGAGATGTTTGAGGTGAGGTGTTTTTTTGGGGTTTGTTGGTTAGTTGGTTGTTTTTTGTTAGATTGGGGAATTAGAAAGCTCCCCAAGGACTACACCTTCATCTGTTAGTACAATAATCTGTGTAATGTGAGCAATGAGCTGAGCTGCAGCCTTTGTGTCTGAGTGTGTCTGAGAGGAGGTAGTGCATGCTTGGGTCCAGGACTATAATTTAATAATCTTTATTCACATCTTTTTTGGGTTCATGGCACTTTGTAAATTTATTCTAAAAAGCAGGATAAGAGGTGCTTAAAGCTGGTGTTAAAAAACTGGGTTACTGATATGATCAGTCAATTTGTCATTAACCAAGTTGTTCCTCACGTAGAAGTTCCTCTGCTCCATTCCATTTTATCTGAAGCATATTTTGGCTGCAATTAAATGTTTTTTACAAACAGAACGAATTCTCTCTGTGGGCAGTAGGCGTCTCCCAAGAGCTTCTGCTCTGTTGCTTTGAATGAGCACAGATAGTTCCTTGCTGCACAGCGATCTCTGTCTCTTCTGAAGCCAAAGGATCTGTTTAACTGGCTTCTGCTTCTGTGTACAGAAGGAAAATTCCACACAGGCCTTCCATAGTTTCAGGCATCTTTTTTCCAAACAGGTTGTGACAAAGCGTTTTTGATCTCTGATTTTAACCTAATTTTTCTTTTCAGTGAATGCAGAACATAATTAGACATTGATAGCTCCTACCAAAATGAGAAGCTTTCAAGGCTCTTGTTGGAGCAAGATAGTTCTGAGCCTGTTCTTTCCATATCCAGCAGTGAGGAAATGAGTGACATCATCTTGGACTCTTTCACCTGCTCTGCAGTGGTTCAGATCTTACCGTGCCTCTTCCTTTCCCTTTCAGGAGGGGTACGGTCCAAAACCTGCTTGCACAATAGGGAGGGACATTTCCATGTAAATTCCAGTGTCCACTTTGCTTGTTGGCAAAGGACTAAAACTTTTTAGCTGATTATCACTGGCTTCTGCAGGCAAAAGGCTTGTGTTGTAGTTGCTAACAGTTTTCAGTTGATAACTTTAGCAAAATGCATGATCAGTTGTTTTGCTTTAGGGACACAGTTTTGGAGGGAACCCTTGATTTGTCTAGCCCAGCCCCCTGTGTTCACATGCAGCAATGATTTTCTGCTTAGAGGGCCCACAGATTACCTCCTGCATTACCCTCTCTCATTATAAACCAAAAGCTGTGTTTCAGTTCCTGGAAAGAAATATTGTCAGTCAGTGGAGGGATCTAGAAGCTGGTTTTAGCTTTTTCACCTTTCCTTTATGCTGAAACTAACAATTAGTTAGCACTAATTGTGTGCTCTGGCTCATCTCAACACTGTGGGCATGTGGAGATATAAGGAGCAAGTGGGCTGTGAGTTTGTCAGATTTCATTACTAAAATGACATCTCTTTCTTAGGATTGTTGTTTGTTGAAGTCTAACTGGATTTACTTGTCTTAGAGGTCACTAACACAACACTGTATACTGGCAAGAGCCAGTGATCTGTCAGGTTCCAGCTACACAGAGCTTTTGAATGAATTGTTTTGTGATGGGAGGTGAGCAGGTCTGTAACACAGTGGGCTAAGCCCCAGAAATTAAGCTTGTTTTAGGTGAGGGAACATGACTGAAGCTCCTGTGAGAAGGGGTCTCATTGAATTCTTTGTATGTGGTTCCAGAAAGGGAACTGTGAAGTCAAGATTGAAATAAGAGAATAAATGTGTTTAATGTGGTCTACATTTTTCTTGGGGAATTCATACCTTTGCTGTAGGGTTGAACACTCTTTAGGTGTAAGTTCATCTGCTGCATTTTACACTACAGCAGCATGAGTATGCACAGGCTTGTGCTTCTGTCTGTTCCTCCTATAGGAATAATAAAAGCCATGTAAGGGTGGAGTTGATGCAGTCAGAGGGTGGTAATTTCCTTAAAATCACCATTGGTGAACATGACAGAGCTCCTGGCAGACATAGAGCCCACAAATTTACTTTGTGTCATAAATACCTCGTTTATTTTCTCCTTTTGTTGCAGCTATCTGTGAATAAATGTTCTTCCTCTTGGATTTGAACTAAAACTGTCATAAATGTCACAAAGCCAGCTATTTTTAGGTAGTACGTTTGCATAGCAGAACATTCTGTGAGGCTTTTCTGTCCTTGGTTACCTCTGTGAGTCTCCCTTGCTAGCACATACATGCAAACTTGTGTACATTCAAGAGCACAGCTTGGCTTTTGTGGCTAGAGTTAGTGAAAACAGCACAGTAACAGAGTAAAATGTGATAGAACATAATGTGATAAAACAAGACATTTAATTTTTCAAGGGACAAGGTTTTACTTTAAGTTGAAGATTAACTTTTTTTTTTAAGCACAGATTTTTTTTTTTTTAGATTTTTGTTTTGCACTTTTTAATTACTGGAAAAGTCTACAAGAGAATGTGTGTGGCTACTTCCTTGTTCAGAATTCATGAATCAGGGTTTAGATAGGATGTTCTAGTCTAGGTTATTAAATTTTGCCTAAGAAATGCAATATGCAGTTTTGTAGTGTGTTATGAAAGATATCAAATTACCCAGTTAAAACGTTCAGTACTTTTCTTAGCATGTAATTCCTTCAGAGAATTACTATATTCCTTAACATATCAAGTGAAAACAGTCTGTAGTTATGGCTCTCTTTAAATTAGTATCAGCTGGGGTTTTTTGGTAACTGTAATACCTTTTATCTTCTCAGATAACATAAAAAAAAGTTAAAATGCACTTTCAGGAGTGTTCAGGAGTTTCTTCCTAAATTCTTTTCCGAGGTCGTCTTTGCTGCCTGGAGCAAAGGTGAAAAGTTGGTGAGATTCTCGCTTTTGCAAGAGAAGCCCCAGCTGTATTTGCTGAGCAAGCCCTGTGGTACTTTGAGGGTAAGCTGTGTACGGAGTGCTTGATGGACTCTCTGTATTGCTCAAAACATCAGCTCTGGTGTAGGAGTTCTGAAGGGCTTAGGAGAGCAGGAGTTAATGCTGCTGTAGCATTTACACACTTGGATGTTGGGAGCCTGCTTGCCTGGCTGTGTGAATGTCTGCAGGCAAGTTGCTCTGGGATGCAAAGCAGTAGCAATCATGCTGTTTGAGTTGCGGAATACATGGTGAGGTCCTGTTCATACAGCACAAAACTAGCTTCTCTTCTTGGACTCCCTAAAGCTTTCCAGGGGGCCATGTGTGTAGAACTGAAGCTTGTTGACCAGCAGTGTTGCTGCTGTTAATTCTGGTCTTGCTGACTGTTTAGATGCAGGCCACAGGTCTTCAGACTGGAGATGGAAAGCACAACTTACTGGCTGTAGGACTTGGTATGGCTTTTTTTCCTCTCAGCTTAGTACCTTACAAAAGTTAGACCCTAGTTATGTAGTTTGCAACTGATCATTTTCATGACACTATATTGAATTATCAGAAAATGCTGTGGTGCAAAAGAATTGTTTTAAAACTATCTCCTCCTTTCTTCCCCCTCACAGTTAGGAAGATAGACAAAATAGTATGGCATAAAAACCTGAAACTTTTAATATATTATCTCTGTTTAAAAATGCCCACCTTTTACAAGAGATACTTTTCAGTAAAATATTGTGAAATGGTATAGAGACATGAATAAAGCTTGAGATGTTTGGAGATTGCAGTGTGGATACAGGGCTGGACAAGAAGCTGTATTGTGAAATAGAGAGAAAAGAAGTGATGTATTGTGTTGGCTACTATAATGTGTCTCTGTTCTCCCAGTCCTGACACTTGCCAGTGATCACAGACAGCAAACTTACCTTATTGTTGTTGTTTTTATGGTTAGTCCTTTCTAGTAAAGTGGTTTATAAAATATTTATCATGGCTGTTGGAAAATAGCATTTAAGGCGCTTGTGATTTCTGGTCAGCCTTTTTCTTTTTTTAAGACTATTAAGATGAGATGGAAGACACAATAAATTTAAAGTGTTTTAATTTTTAAAAACGTAAAAAATAATTTTTATCTTAATTTTTACTACTTTAAGTAGATCATGAATTGATCTTTATATTGCAGAGTGAGATGTGACTAGTTTATGTAGTTTGGTTTATTTTTATATTGTTATACTTTAGAGCAATGCTGCAGTGTATCCGAACACTTCAGTTTATATATGAAATGAAGAGATGGAAGTTTTATAGATATAACAAATCTGGTTAGGGAGAAGACTTCAATGTGGGATGCAGGCATGCTTGAAAGCATGAACTAACAAGTTTTAATGCTCTCATAGCAGTTGCTAAGTTCAGGGGAATAAGAGCAGTGGAAAAGTAGGACGTGGGATGCTGCTTCTGCCTTGGTGCAGTATTGCTGGGAAAAGGCTAAGGGCAGGAGAGGGAACAATGCAGCCTCTAGAGAGTCCCAAAAGGAAGATGTAGTCTTGGCTGATAACAAATGTGGAGAACTCTGCATGGCTTATGCTCAGTTCTTTATTTTAGGATGATTGCAAGTGAAATAGTAATGTTTCCTGCTTTTGTATTCTTTGTGTTTACATAGCCTCTGATATTTTAACACTATATATTTGTTTTAAAGCAAACACAGATCAGGTACTTGGATTTTGTTCCAGGAAGACTTGGACAGTTTTTATTTAACTCTTACAACCTACCTCTATCCAGTAGGCAGATGACAGATCTTCTGGGCAATTGAGTATGAGACTAATAGTCACACTAACGTGATCTGTACCAGTGACTTTTTCACTGTGTTAGTTGTGAAGAGGAATTTAGTGAAACATACCTGCTTGTTAAGTCTTGCGTAGGAAAGATTAAAAGGGTTTTGTTTACCCACCAACCCATTTTATCTTTGTCTTACTCAGTCTTCCTGGGGGAGGAGAATGAGGGTCCCTTTCAGTGAAAGGTTAATAGTAACAGAAATCTTATTACAATCAGAAGCCGCCTTAGACTTTCACTGAAGTCTTTTTGGATTTGAAAATGCCTTTATCTGCAGGTCTGAAACTGGAAACAGAGCTGTGTGTCTTCCCTGGCCAAACTGTTGTGCATTGGAGAAGTCCCTTGGCATCTCTGGCAAAACTAATCTAACTTCTAATGAAAACTGGAGCTGTACAATCAGATTGCACAAATACCATAATTGTTTCAAACAACACACTATGACATCTTCCATTAATTCTTTCCCTGCTATTGTTTTATCTTTGTTCTTGACTATTTGTATGTATGAGATTTTCCTAACTTTGGAAAATAGGGCTCAGAGCCTTATATCACTTGAGAGCTTTTGAAAATCTCAGCAAGTGTTTTAACTTCCTACTGTAAACTGGAATGTCTACACAGATAAGTAAATAATATGATTTATTTAAATCTGAAATGGTTTCTTCAGCCTAGCTTGTATCCTGCACTCAAAAGTATTCCTTTAGGAAGTCACTTGCTCCTTAGGGCCCAAGAATAGTGACTATAATAAGCCTGTAAGCTTTATACATAAAGATTTTTAGATCATTAAATCACAGTGTGCCTGAGAAGAGGGAGAGAAACCAGTCTAATATGTTCCCCATACACACCTCTAATTCCAGAAAAATATTTTCAGTTTCCCAGATTATACCCACTAAGGCTTTTTAACTGAGTAACTAAACATTTTAAGTAGTGCAATTTATAACTAAATTGGTTGTCTGACCAAGTCCTTGAATTTGCTTTAAAACTACTGTTCAGCAACTGAAGTTTCAAATTAAATCATCAAAAATGCTGAGATGCTTTGAGCCATTAAATGAAGCTGATGAATTATTTTTTTATGGCAAAAACCTCCTGCTGGATTTTATTAGAGAGTATTGTTGCGCATCTTGCAGAATAAAAGGCTCATTTGTCGTGCAGGGCTTAATGAATTTGAAAATGAGTTGCTGTCACTTGTCTAGAGCATTTGTTGAGAGGATCTTTCAGAGGGCACGAAGCTCTTCATTTTTAAGACCATGATGTTGTTTTTCAGAGGCTGTAAAGGACCTCGGTACCTGGAAGCAAGGAATGTGGCAAGACAAATAGGGTTTGACATGAATTATTAAAAATAAGAGTAAAAATGAACATTTTAGCAAACCGCCTTTTCTATTTTTGTAGCTGGCTTCCCATTTAAAAATGAAAAAGCTTCCTGTCCTGTTCTGCAGGACAAAGTCCTTACTTTGTAACTGGAGAAAAGGATGTGTCTCATGGGAGTGGACACTGATAGTAGACACCATAGTGTCAAATGCCAAAGCAAAAATATGGAAGTTACTTCTCTCCTGACTGTTGTTTTTGCCATGTTGATGGTTACCTAGAGAGCCAGAGGGGAAGCGAAACAAAGGAGTGCTGCTTGGCAGTTGGGCGTAGGTGTCTTTATCAATATGATGAAAGAAATCTAATGCTTCATGGTAATATTAAGTTGATCCTGAGAACTGGCCATAACTCCAGGGCTCTTGGCTCCAGCTTGCAAGGCAAAGGGCCAGCAGAGCTCTGGCGAGCGTCCTGCCTGTTTGGGCTCCAGTGTCCCAGGTTGTTCAGTATGCCTCTACCAGGCTTACTCTGCTTCTTCTGCTACTTTACCTTTTAAGGCTGATGTTACATATGACATAGAAAAAAATTCAGGGAGTAATGCTTTTGCTTTCTCATACCAGCTTGCAGTGCTGGTATTTTTCCATAAGAAGAAAATGGTGTAGGAAAATGACATTTTCTATGAAACACCGTACGAAATCAGTGTGCCTCTTGTACGCTACTGAATGGCTTTACAGCATCGGTGTCTCTTCTCAGTGCCATGACTTCTGCATAACACTAGACTTCTTAGCTGTATTTTGATGTTTGATGTTTGAAAACTGATGCTAGTATGGCCAGGTGTGATGTGGTTAGGAAGAGTTTTATACTTGAAGAATACAAGATGAGTGATGAGTAAATTTTTCTGGGTGCCTAAAAGTTTTGTGATAGAATCTGAATGAAAGGTTTATAGAACCTCAGATGGTTTGGGACTGGCTTCGTGAAATGTATTTTATATCACTGCAGTTGAGATGAGCTAAATTTCTAATTTTCTGTATCTTTTTGGGATGAATTAAAGGTTGGGATTTTGTTTGTTGGTTGGTTTTATTTGGGGTTTTTTGGTCATTATTTTTGTGTTTTGTTTTGTTTTTAAGGTATTCCCTTTATTTGCATTTCAAGGTAGTCATTCTATTATGCTTTTATGCTTCAAACTCCATTATTTTCCTCTCTGCAAGACTGCTGAGGTGGATATATTTATAAGTAGTCCTTCTGGCCATGTCTGTGCTGTAATTTTTAATTAGATAGGCAGCCAGAACATTGACTAAATATCTCCTAATGTATTTTAAATAATTAAACAACAAAAAAGCAGTAATTGTCCATTTTTTTTCTAAAAGGTACTTCTTCCCATAGTGCTTATATGTTGCAGATGAGCTGACTTGTGTCTATCTTGCTTCTCTAGTAGTTTAAAAAGAAATGAAATATGGCAGATAAAAGTTTCTGTGATAACGAGGAAAGTTGAACGAGGTAACTGTGTAAGTTGTTATTAGGCCATAGAGCTGACCAGGTGGTTGGTTTGTCATGAGCCAGTTTCTGAAAGAATTGAGAGCATTTCACTCCACAGAAAGGAATGGGTTTTTTTGTTTGTTTGTTTTGTTAAATGGGAAGTGCACAATCCTTTTCTCTTGCATAAAGGTCCTGTGTTCTGCTAGCAAGTGACTGCAAACCTTTTACCAATTATTATTTAGGCTGCTATCTTTATGAAGGAAACTGGAAGCTATAAAAATACTCTCACTTCACAGCCAGAGTATAAAAATATTTTTAATATATTTGTGTTATTAAAGATGATGCTGGTAGATGTCGTCCTTGTCAGAACCACACGAGCAGTGTTGTCCTTAGTTACCATGCAACAAACTTGTGCTCTCTTACAGTAGCAGTGCCTCTCTTATTTTCAATCACCTTGCTAATGAAGGTAATGTCTGTGCAAATCTCTTCTTGTAGATACAGCTGCTAAAACAAGAACTCTGCCGTACTTTATGTTGTCTTTTTATTTCATAGTTCTGCATCTTCTCATCATCTTCATTCTCTCTCTGTCCTTATGCTTTCTAAGGCTGTTAGACCTGAGTTCTTAGCTTGTTTGCTTTGTCAAGGGACAAGCAATTTCATCTTACACTTAGCCTGTTACATGGAATGTGTATGTTTTCTTGATGATGTGTTTCTGTCTATGGAAAAATTTCCTTTCTCTGTAGGAAGACTAGATTTTTGATTAGTCACTAACCCTTTTGATTGAGGTTGAGTGTTGCTGACTAAATTCAGTAACTGGAACATGTTGAGCTTCTATTTATGGTTACTAAAATTGAGAAATCTATATGCTGGCTTGACAAAATACGTTTGTGCCAGGTGAGACTTTTTCAGGATTGTTTCCTGTTGGTGGAGTCTAACCACTGACTAGGAAGAGGCGTTGGAATTGTTCTCTGTGGGAAACTTACAGCAAATTACTCCTTGTGTTATTGCTCATCTCAGACTGACAAGAATAGGGTCAAACAGAAGAGGACTTAAGTTACCTCTTGCTCTTTCCAGATGCTGTGAGCCAGCTGTGACGTTCCTGCTGGAAAGGGAAAAATTAAATTGTTGCTGAAAGTAGATGAATGCTGCCTGGTGTATGAACGGTTTTGTTTAATCAGCATGAATTTATTTAAATAGCAGGACAGTTTTCAAAGATGACTGCTTCTTGCTCTCTGGGTGCTGGGTAATAACCCCTCAAGAGCAGTGCTGTGCCCATTTGCCACTTGGTGCTGTTCCTCATGAAGGGTGGTTCCTGCATTGCAAATGATGCTTTTAATTTTTATTTTTTTTTCCTGTGATCACTCTGCATGTGATTGCACTTTCACTGGTTACAGAGCCCCTGCTTTAGGTTAAATGAGACACTAGTTGTGAAGTTTTTAGCTATGTATTTGGAAGTTTTTTGGGGTTTTTAAATTTGTTTTATTCCTACTCCCTGCTGCTTTGAGCTTCAGAATAATCTAGGTTTTATGAAAGGCTTTTGATTCTCAAGTATTTTTAGATATAGGCATCTTCCACAGGTATAGCAGTCCATCAATTCCAGCTTTTGACTGCAGGATCCTCTTAAACAAATTGTGATTAACAGAAGAGGAGTAAGAGCAGTTAGAGCTTGTTCTACCTTAAGTGACTAGTGACTATCAACAAAAAGGGGAGGAAAGAAACAAATTACTGTAAGTACCACAGAAGTATTTTTAATACTTTCTCCTGGAACATTCTGGCAGTTGTTACGTTAGGCTCTGTTTCGAACTTGCATGTGTTTTAAATTAAATATATATAAATAAATGTTGGAAGAACATGTTATCTTTAGTACTTTCTGTTCTGCAGATGAAAAAAACATAAGTCTTTTGCTGTACATAATTTTAGTGTGTTACTAAAGAGTTCTGAAAATATTAAAAATGGAAACAAAACCTGAGCTTAAAATTTTACTGTAAATGGAAACTGTCAGAAAAAATGTGAACTGGCTGCTTACTCTAAGAACTTCAGTATTTTGGGGAAATCCAATTTCTCTTCCCAAAGAGAGATGGTCTGGAACTGTCAGATGCTCCTGATTTCCCAGATGATGGACTCTGGTAGCTTTTGTGGATTGTGATGAGCAATTCTTTCCATTAATTTTTTTTCTCTGATGGAAGACCTGAGCATGTTTGAGAGAGTGCACATTGGGTCCTGTAATCTGTTGCCATTAGTCTGATGAAATTATTTTGAGCTAAGATAAACTATGAATGTGTGCAGGTCTAGATAGTACTGTTGTCTCTGCTGTCTCTTAAACACTTGCTCTTATTTTCAAGTGAAATAGGTAGCGGTTTTTCTACTTTGTGTGAACTATAATGGATGAGGGAAGGCTTTCACTGAAGTTCCAATGGTCATAAAAAAGGAAGTTTGTTCATATAAATTAAAGGGATGCTCCAGGGACTGCCTTTCCTGTTTTATTCATGATCACTGATGTGGTATTGTCTGCTTCTGGTTAAATGCTCTTATTTTCTTACTATGAAAAGAACAAAAGGCAGTTTTTTGTAACAAATCTTGACAAATACCAGGCTTATGTGTATGTGAGAGTAATGGAGACGAAATTCAAATGGGTAAGAGATTCTCCCCACCCCCCTACAGTAAAACCACAAAGAGATAATTTCAGCATGTGAAATTTTTTCCTCATCCTACTAAGAACCAGTTTTATCCCTTGTGGAATGGGCACGTACACCTTTGGGTCTCTGGAGCGAGTGATTTTGCTTGTGATACACATACCATCAGGGGACAAGAAAAGCTCGTACTTGGATACGCAGTCTCTAGCAGAGGAACATATCTGTAGGAGGTAATGCAGTGAGCTTGTGTGCTCTTTTGTTTACACCAGGTAAAGGTGGATTTAAATTAAAACCAGCAAGCTTGTATCCCCCTGCTAATTTCACCATAGTGCATCAACCTACAGAGTGTTCTGTCTTCTTGCCAGAGTGAATGTTAAAGATGAATGTACAGAGATGCTTTTCTTATAAAAATGAACTTTGAAGAGACTGAAGATGATGAGAACTGAAGTCAGATACTCAAACCGATTTTACTTTTATTTATTTCCCTCTTCCCGTAGGCTACAGTTCTGCATTAGTCATTTATCATGGAATGAAGTTGTGGTTGCTGCCATGGGATTGGGGTTAAAACAGAGGAGACTTTGCAGGAGAGGAATTAATATAAATTTATAAGATATTGCTTGCATAAATAACAGAAAACAATAGTATTTATACCCTTTTATAGCACAGTTGCCTAGAATAATACATACAGTAATACTATGATATGGACATGGCTGCCGTTCCCCTATACGTAGCTGACTTGTTCTTCTGTTTTATCAACTTCATTCTCCGTGAGCAGCAATGTATCCATCAGAATGGCCGATGATGCCTGGATGGGTGAGCTCCTCAGCCTCATTGGGCTCTGGTACATAATGGGGTTAATCCCATTTCTCATCCCATGCATGACAAAGAGCTTGGAATTTTCTGCCACAGAGCTTCTGAAAGAGATCCTGCTGGAGCACTTCCGAAGGGCCTTGATAGGCTTTGTGGTCCGATAGTTGCAAGTGATATACCTGCTGAAAGCCTCCCTAAATGTTTTGTTGAAGAGTGTATAGACAAGAGGGTTCACTCCTGAGGATAAATATCCTATCCAAACAAATATCTCCATAAGCTTTTGAAAAACCTTCTTATTGCAGGAGTTGCACAGAACTGAACTTATGTTTGTTATGAAGAATGGGCACCACATCAACAAGAAAAGAAAAAATACAATCCCCAGAACTTTTGATGCCCTTTGTTCATTGGTTATCGTTTGCATGGACTTCCTTCCAATCATAGATGTTCTGCAGATAGTCATGTCGTTGGACAAAGTCTTGTCCTTTCTGGTGCCATTTAGCATGGCCACCTTTTCTGGCGAGGAGGCAGGTGTTGTGTCACGCTGAAATACTGTAGACACTGTTGACCAAGTGAAACGCTGAGGTGGCTTGTTGATCAGGTAGGCCTTCTTGCGTAGCACTTGGATTGTCAGAAAATAAGTGACTATCATGATAGCGAGGGGAATGAAGAACGCGGCCACCGAGCCGTACAGAATGAAGTAATGAAACCGATCAGGTGTCAGGACACATGTGATGTTTGTCGAGTTGCCGTTTCCATCTTCAATGCCTCTGATAGGGACTGGAATAGCAATGCCTACAGGAGAAAAACCAAGTACTTCAGTGTATGGTAACCACTTGCAATCTCTTTTTTGCACCTGAAGCATTAGGGTCTCTAAAGAAAGGTAGTTCCTGTGCTCTGGAGCAGGCACAGGGTGACAGAGAGAATGTGAATTGTTGAGAACATCACATGGGTAATTGGGCAAATAGTACTTTGTGAGACTTGGCAAGCTCAGCTTTACCAGAGTGCCCTTTCTAAGGAGACTGGGCCTAACCCTCAGTGATTGAGGAAGCAGTATAAAGTTGCCAACTTCTCTAGAGTAAAACTCGTTAATTACTTTGTTAGAATTAGTGTGGCTTTTCCTCCAGTGAAATGTGTTTCCCCAGTTGTAAAACTCGTTAATTACTTTGACTGTAGTTGTTAGAATTAATGTGGCTTTTCCTCCAGTGAAATGTGTTTCCCCAGTGCCATCTGCTTCCCCCGGCCCACCCACAGGGTAACCTTTGCACTTTCTGAAGGGTAGTTCTGTAAATGCATAAAACTTGTCTTTCCCTCTTATCTTAACCACATCAAGTGACTGGACACAGACAGCTGATTTTTTTCACCCTCCTTGGCTCTTTCATATATACAAGTAGTTAAATAGATGCCAGAATTATGCAGCGTGTGTTTGAGATGGATTTGTTGTTTAAAGTCTCTTGCATATTTAAGAGTGTTTAAATGAGGCTAGCTAGCTCTGTAATTCACTGCTCGTTTGAAAAAAAAATGTTAGCAGTCTTGTCTTTTAAATTAATTTTTTACAACCACTAAATTACAGTCAGCACTTCATTTGCCAGCAGTCTGACATTACAATGAAAACAACAGGTTCCTTGCTGTCTGGTGAAGGTTATTTGTGAAATGTTTCCTGATACCACTTAATGAGATCTAGGGATTTACTGTATTCCTTTGCTACTTTTCTTACTGAAGTTGGTTGAAGGCATCAAGAGCAAAATGGTTTACCCTTCAGCCACTTGATCCCTTTCTTAATAAGAAGCACACCTTCAGATACAGCAAACATTTAAAATGAGGATTGAACCAAATTAACCTTTGATTTGGAGGACCATGGCTCAGCTGTAGAGTACTTCTATGTTGGATAAAAAAGAAATGAAAAAGTACAGCACTGATTAATAACAATAAATCAGGCGTTAAAAGGTCAACTTATAAGTGTCTTGTCATGCTATAGAGTTTCCTTTTTTGTGATAAAATAGATAGCATCTTTTCTTCTATCATCACAGCTCTTCCAGAATTTTTTGGGGGTTTCAATTTTTGGTTTTAGGTATGTATGCCTCAGTCAAGAAGGTTGTTTTCCTATGCATCGTTGGCCTTAATAATCCAGAATAATTTTGTTTTTTCTCTTGCACACAGCACGCAGCACTATGCCTATGGCTGCCTGCAGCACGCATTAAGTTATTTGAGTTAAATATTTTCACCTTCTTAGCTCATTTAACAGATTTATTTTTTTTTTTTTTAAGCATTAAAGACAAGTGAGGTGCCACATGCACTCCACAGAGCTGCTAGTATCATCAGTTTATACCTTTGCATCCTTTATATAAACTGTTCAGGATTTGATGTTTTGGGTTGGGGTTTGTTTTTTGGGGCGGGGTTTTTGGTTTTTTTGCTTAGCAGTTGGCCTTTCTATATGCTGAATTGCCAGAGCATCTCAGTCTTCAGCATGAATGTTACCAGCCACTCACTTATCTTTCAGTCATTGATGTAAGTAATTAGCTTTTTTTTTTTTACTTGCTTCATGGGACAATTATAAGGCACAGATTTTAGCAGCATCTGCTCAAGGTTTAAAATTGTGTTTGGAACAGAATATTCAACCACAGGAACTTGGAATCTTGCTTTTCTGGGAGACATGGTATGCATGCAGGTGTTGTCTTCTGATTTTTGGACTTTTGGGACCATGAAGAAGGGCGATGATTATCCCTACTCAATCCTTGCCCTTTCTGGTAACCCTGATAAGGACCAGCGG
>NW_010321182.1:29827-55828 GCF_000700745.2 Antrostomus carolinensis
TGATCCAAGAAGTGGACCTAGGCCAGCCAAGGTGTTAGGGTCTGTGAATCAATAGTACTTGGCCAAATTTTCCACTTTGCCCGGGTTTCATCTATTGTTTTGGACATGAAAAGCTTCTGCCTTCTTTTTCCAGTCTTGGAGTCTCACGTACCTATTGAAATGAGCCAAACCACGATGATTTTGATGATTGTTGTAGCCCATGAATTGTACTGACTAGCCTGGATTGGCTTTTTAATCGCAATATAGCGATCTAGTGAGATGGCACAGAGGTGCATGATGGAAGCTGTGGAAAAGAGGACGTCAAGGAACAGCCAGATAGGACACAAGGCAGGTGGAAAAGGCCAGGCATTGTCTGAAAGAGAAGAGAAAACTCATTAGAATCTAAGCTTTTTGAGAGTTTTCAGTGTGTGATTTTTCCCTTGGCATCAGTACCTTTGAGAAGTCCATAACACCACAGGAACCCAGCTTTGCCACTGCCTCAGATGGATCCTGTCTCATGTTTTGGTTAGTGCCTAACTGACATGGTTGCTGCCGTCACACTGATCAGGCTGTTTGTGTATTACAAACCTTTCTCTGTCTTTATCCTTTGTAGATCGTAAGCTTTTTGTGGCAAGGACTCTGGATAAAAAAGTTCTGAAAAAATGGGCCATGACTGTGCTTGGTCCTTGTGCCCTGCTATTAAATAATTATTTTCAGCTATGTCTGCCTGATAGTCCTGTGATTCAAGGTTGTATTAAATGGAGGAGATAATGGGTCATAACCAGTGTATTAGTCAATCATTGCAGAACCACGGATGAATCTTAGTGGTGATCTTGAAGAATGTAGTTCATACAGTTTTAAAATGAGTTTACTGAGTCACTTGACCAGATACAGTTGAGCACTAGTGTGGCAAAGCTGGACTCTTCTGTCTCAGTAATGGTTTTATAAAAATTGAAGAGCTTTCATGCATGTCTTTTGCCCTACCCCTCCCAAGATAGATGGCTTGGATTTTAAGTCTGGCATTGTGTTTCTTACAGTATTTATCTGTCTTTAATGTTAATCTTTGTAGCAAACATAGGATCTATGAACTACATTGTGGCCAAGATAAAGGTTTGTAGTGTTCAACTTCTAAAAAGGCTCGTATTTTTGAGAGCTGGGTCTCCCTTATCAATGTTTACAATACCAAACTGAATTAACTTTAATGAAACTCTGATTATTTTTTTCTTAGCGGCTTTATTTTCACTCACAAGTAGTTTGTATGGTAATCCAGTGCTAGCAGCGTTTGAGATGCACCATAGTGTTGTCTATGAGAATGTTCTGTAGTCCTAGGGCAGAATGTGTGAACACAGATGTTTTTTCTATTTCTAATGGTAGAAGTTGATCTACTAAATATATTCTCCTTCCTTACAAAATTCAGCTGTACTCAATCAGTAGACACATTTAATAGTATTGCTAGAGAACTCAGTTCTTCATTGAATGACAATTAAGGGGAAAAAAAAAAAAAGACATTTCAAACAAATCAGGCTGGTTTTAATCTACTTGCTCTGTTTAAATAGATCTGTGTGCTGAGAATGCCAAATGAGCTGGACTATTGTAATGCCCAGTCCTACCAATGTGGTAATGTTGCAGTAGTTTGAGATGAAAACATTTTTTCATAATATGACTAATAGATGGAAAATGATAATGGTGCTGCCTTGACTTGAATTATAAACTCCAGAGGATGGAAAATTTTATAAAGTCAGATGTAGCACATACTTTTCTGCACTCTTATCTCTGTTGGGAAACCTTGCCTGTTAAAGAGAACGGATGAATGGAGCCCTGAACTGAACCTCACTCATCCCCAGAGCAGTGGACTCCAGGTGAGGTTGATGTAGGTAGTGAGGCAGAAGGGAAAAAAAAGTCTTTTTTAATCAATTAACCAGTAAATTTTACTGTCTAGCTGCATATTTCCTAAAATAGATTGTCATGGTTGAAATTATGCTTCAAAAAATTACTCTCTCAGGCATTTATGAGAAAGTCCTAATTAGTATATTATGAAATGCTTACTCATATTTTTCTATCTACACTTTCAGCTATCAGTAAGGTATGTTCCTTTTCTGAACAAAAAAAAAAAAGGAAAACCAAAATATCTTGTGGCTCATGCAACCAGCTGTTTAAAAAAAAAATGTGAAAAAAATAGGGGTAAAAAATAATTTATTTTATGGGCTTTAAATGTTTTTACTCACTCCAGGAAAATAAGACTACTTCTTTTGACTCTGTGATGAAGGATTAGTTCAGATAAGACATTAACAATGGAAAATGTATTCCACATCTTGAAGGATGGCAGATAACACAGATGGATTTCAAGTGAGCGGCTAATGCTTCTGTGAAAGAATACTTACATGCTGCTCTCTGGATTATAAATGCTTTGCTTTCTGGAGAATTGCAGTATGATAAATTCTTTCCTTTTGTAGTTAATTTACTCTTTGCAGAAAACCCTCAAATGCTTGCAACAAAAAGGTCTTTTTGAGTTGACAAGTGCAACTGAACAGAGAAAGTTTTGTCTTTTTTAAATTTTTGTCTCGTTTTCAACTAGGTGCAGTAAGTTACCACAATCATAATTATAGTGTTATGTATTCTTATATTTGTGTGTATAACATGGTCAGTTTTTTAATCCAAACAAAGTCAGAATAGACTTTAAGTGCAGTAGCTGATAAGAATTCAAGAATAGAGTTACTATTTAAACAAAATAAATTTTGTGGAACAGATACCTTAAAGTCCAGAAGAATCACGTAATTGTCTAGGATTCGTACTGTGGTTTGTTATCAGAAATGGGGGAAGATTAAGATGGCGATTGCTTGTGATATATCTTAAAAATAATAGTTTACAGCCTTGGACAATCAGCATTCTGATTTTTAAGAGGGTGAATATAAGGAATAGCGAATATACTTTAAAAGACGGTACATGCATTGTCTCCAAGTAACCCATTGCCCACCAAGCCATGGACAACAGGCTTCTTGCTGCAAGCTTTTGAGGATCTCTCAAGTTCAATTTACTAATTTCACTATCTGGTGAATAGCAACATTTTTGCTTTCCTTCAGTAGTTGTGAGTGTTAGAAATTTGGATAACTCTTTTGAAAGCTAGACTGCAGAGAATGCAGTTATTTCCTAACATACCCTCATTTTTTTGGGAAGAAATTAGAGGAATTTAGCAAGCAATAAAAAGCAATGAACTGCTTGTATATTCTGACACTTGCACTCCTGAATTAAAATCACAGTGTGTATTTGTACCAGAGTACATTTTGGTTGTTCAGCTGAGAATAAAAAATATACTGCTTGTGGTATTATACCTGCAAATGAGTTAACAGACTTAGGTATTTATTTATTTATTTTTAAGGGGGGCAGCTCTTTATTACACAGACAGTTTATTTCTGAAGATTTTTCTATAAGCGTATTGTCAGGGCACAGAGGCTTTGAATTTGAACCCTCTGTTTTTCCAGTCAAGATCATTTAATGTGTCTGCACTTTAGTTCACACCTTTCCCCTCAAATATTCTCCATGTAATTAGATATCAGTCCCAAATCGGAAGCATAATATTTGTATTCTCTATCTAGAAGCTGCACCCAGCTACTTCATTATTATGGAAACATTCCTGTGTGGAAGTGCCAGGAGACTGGATCTAATTGGCTCTCAGTGATTATTCCATGTTCAATTAGTTATCTGGCTAATGTAGCTTCAAGATTTAGACTTGTTATGTATTTAAATATCTGTTCTACCTTCATTCCAGTAATTCCTCATGTTTTGCTCATGCTTTGAACTTCTATAAACACTTCAGCATCTTCTCCCAGTCAGTGAAGAGGCAAAGCAGGTTTTCCGGTTGGCTGCCAAAGAGAGACTTGTATGCAAGAAATTTCAGTTTTAACCGCTGCTACGTGAAAGGCTGGTCACAGTCTCACTTAGTTAATTATAACTAATTTTGCTACTTTCTTGTAAATTTCCTGCAACATGAAAGACACTTTTGTTTGATTTTTAAATTAAGATTCCTAGCGTGCTTTAAACTGTTGTAACCAGGGTTTAGCACTGGATTAATTGAGAGATTAAGGAGCAATAGTCTCTTTATAAAGTTAAAAAGAAAATATTTACTAGTCTAGCAAAATGAAAATAATAAGAACAGTCCAAAACAAAAAAACCTCCACCACCACCAAAAAACAACTCCACAAAATCTAGCACTTGCCTTCCCTTTGTATTGACTGCTAGTCCAATACTTGTACTTTTTATGGTTAGTAGTTTTATTTTTATTATAATGAGGCCTCTGGCAGGAACTAAGCAGTTGCGGTATCTGTGTGTAAGTATGTATATACATATCTGTTTCTGGCGTCTGCACACATGAGCACATACATGACATACCGAGGTATTTTATAAGTGACTGGGCTTTTTTTTTTTCAAGTTAGAAATCACTGTCCTGGTAATGTATGTTTATTTTTCTTTTTGGAAACTGTTGCTTGAAAAAAGACTGTTTTATTCTATCAACACTGAATTGTGACCTCCAATTCATACTTCTGTTTAGGGAAAAGCAGTCTGTAATACACAGAAATTCAATCTCAAGGCATTTAGTGAATAAACACATTTGTTAATAAAGTGATACCAGTCTTCTGCAGCAAACAAAAGCTACTGATGACCTTTCTGAAATAAAGTTTATGACTGTGTTTGCTTGTCGCTCAGGCAACTCTTAGAGATCTAACGTAGGAAAAATGAAGTCCTGCAGCCTTTAATTATCTAGGGCCTAGTAGTATCTATACCTTATAAAGATAACTGTATAAATCCTTAAGTTTATTGAAAACCCCATCTCATGTTTTTTTTTTCCTACCTGTATGATGTGAAAATAGACCATTTAAAATGTATTCTTAAAGAAACTTTAGGAGTAAAAGAGAGAGACTTTCCCATGGAGCTGCCTCTGATTAGCTGTCCAAAGCAATATCTGAAATAAAGCTGGGCATGAGAGAGTAGGGAAAAGTCATGCTTCTTCTGTAATGACTAACCAGAAAGAAAATGTCACGCCCAGTGTATGTTCATGTAAAAAATACCTATTTTATTGCATATGAAACAAACTAAATGATAAAACCGAGTCTCAAACATTAGGTACCTGGATTGAGTCGGTGGGAGAAAATCAGTTTCTCTGAAACTCCTGCTGGTAAAGTTTGTTTGCACTGATGGTGCCAGGAACCATCGCTGACTGCTTGTGGAGCTTGGAGTCAATACTAAAGTAAAATCAAGTGCCTGACTCCTAGAAAGTTCAAAACCCGTTCAGTGTACTGAACAGATAACTATTCTTCATTTTACTTTTTTTTTTAAGAGAAGACTGCCTGCAATTAGTGTAATATCCAGTATTACACAGATACCAGCATTGTGCTGATGTTGTTAAAAATGACATTCCACTATGAATGTATTAAATAGTTTCCCATGTCCAGCTCCAATTTAGTATCAGTTCTAAGTCTCAGGTGATTTTTGAGTGGTTTAGTTCAAAGGAAGGAATATCCACAGTGAGTGTACTTCCCATAGATACATTAAGCTATATTAAGGTGAGAGGGAGAAAATATTTAGCAGATCTCATCCAAGTGATTTTTAAAATTGCAATGGTGGAAAGCAAACAGTTTTTCTGTATAAATTAGACCTCCCCAAACTGTACCCTATATGCTAACTTGATTAAACAAACGCTCTGTACTTACCAAATAATATAACGAGAAGGGCAATCGGCATCACAAACAGACCCACGAGCAGATCTGCCACCGCCAAGGACGTCAAAAAGTAGTTGGTAGCATATTGCAACTTTTTCTCCAGAGATACTGCCAGTATGACAAGTATGTTCCCCCCAATGGTGGGGATTATCACCAGGAAGATCAGTAAAGCTGCCCAACGCACTTTGTTTCCTTGTTCGTCACTTGGGTAGTCCTGCTTGGGTTCTCCTGTTACTGAGAGAGGTGACAAAGATCCATTGCCAACTCCAGACCCGTTCAAGAAATGTAAAGGATGGGACATTTTTGTGTCCAGCAGAACGTATTCAGGAGCTGTATTTTGCGCAGGAATTGTGTACGGTGTAAGAGTTCACTGTTCCTCTCTGGTCCAAGATGGTCCTGAAGAAAGGCCAGCATGGTCAGTATGGTAAACTGGTCATCTGCTATTTTGAGATACAGTAACTACGTCCAAGCTCATATCCAATTTTTTTTTTTAATCTTGTGTCTTGCTGGGCTCAATTAGGTCTTAAAAATGAAAGTCCTGTCTTGTGTCCATCTCTGGTTGGGAGGGTTCAGTGGTCTGTTCTCCCCTTTATAGCGACGTTCAGATTTCAGAAGAATATAGGAGACAATTCAATAGCTGTGAAAAGCAAGCAGTGCATTAGCTTCCCTTTTTTTCCCCCCCCCTCCTTTCTACAGCAATAGAAAATGATAGATGAATTTGGATGCCAAATGGTTCCCTTTAGATACGGTGTACGTAGATTTGCTCTTTGTAAGTACAAACTGATGCAAGGGCAGATGCTTGCGTTGTGTATATGCAACTCCTCCTCTCCTAAGTGTCTAGTCTCCAGCAGTGTGTGCGTAGGCAGACGGCAGTTCCCATATTTCCCCTTATTAAGAATCCTATTTCTCTACAGAGGGTCACCCCAAAAATATCTTCAGAAATTATGTATGAGGCTTCCGTTTTAATGTCTACAGTTCCTAATTTATCAGGTGAGGGTCAGGAAGCTGTAGACAATAAAACACTGGTGACAGTCTCAAGGGGACCGTACAGATTTATGGAACTGAGACATCTAAATTTACCCATTACTTGGATGGGGGGTGAGTAAACCTCTTGTTTTTGTAATCTGAGCAGGGCTTTTATTAAGCACAGCCTTTTCTCTCCCTCTCTCTTTCTCTCTCAACTCTGCTAAGACTTAACGCTTACATTTCCCTCTTCAAGCAGAGACTAAAACAGCTGTCACAGCATGAACCTGAACAAACGCTCGGTTGCTCAGAAGATCTGATGTGTTGCAAATTTCGGGTGAAGAAAGCCTTACCTCTTTCACGTGCATTTTAGTAGAGTTCACTTTGCATCCAGGAAGATCCTTTGTAATTTTTTTCTCTTTCGACACATGGTGGTGGATTTTAAGATAAGATTTTTCATTGCTTTCTGGAAAACAAATTTTTCATTTGGTTTTTGTTTTTATAATTTTTCTAAAGCTTGTCTCTTTGTGTGCTTTTGTTTAGCACTTTCGTTTCTTCTAACACCAAGATAAAGATTTTCTGTTTTGGGAAAACTGTATTTCTTATCCAGGTATTTTCTCCACGTCTTGAATGGAGGGTGAAGAATCATTCTTGCCACATTTAAAAAAGTTTGAAATAAGGTTGTGTTCTTTGTTTTCTGTCCTTTTTGTCTTCTGTTCTTTCGATGATTTTACTTAAGTGATTATCAGAGTCTGTGTGCAGTTTTCTCTTTGTTCATTAGTGAAGCTTGCTGTCTGCTGCTGCCCTTGTTTGCTGATCGACTTGTTCCAGTGTATCCAGCTCTGGCGCTTGAAAAGCGGGGAAGTAAATGAGTGGGGGTTTGGCTGGAAAAGCGCCAGAGAGGGTGAATTGATTCAGTGCTATAACGTGTGCTCCTTGTAGCTGTGGCAGGATGTGCAGATCCTGTAAAGGACCCTGCACGTTACAATATTGTAGCTATATGCACCATAGTGCCTGTGTGCTCACGCTCTCTTCCTCGCTCGCTCTCTGGACGGAAGCACAGTTAACCCTAAAAAGTTCTGCTGCTCAGATGTTTTTCTTGACTAATTTTATGGAAGTATTGTCTAGCACCCTATTTTAAGTGTGTGCATTGTTACTTTAAATTTTTCTTCATGCAGCTGCTTTTTATTATCCTGAGTGTTCTCTTTTGTTACCTTCCAACTTTCAGTCAGATGTGTATATGTCTTATATAGTTCCACATTAAAATGGAAATAGAGTTCACTTCCAAGGACATTAGGACAAGTGTGTAATAGAGTCCTTGAGTTTAAGGCCAGAAGAGACCATGAGATCATGGTCAGACCCCTTGTATGTCACCAGCCATTACATTCCATGAATTGCTAGTACTCACCAGGCTTGAGTTGGGAATCGGATCCTCAGTGAAATGTGAATCAATTTATATTTATTTTAAAAGAATTTAAAAAGCATCTATATCTTTAGGATACAGCTACTTTGGGGCAAAAGAGAGAAAGCTGCTAGCAGAAATTAATAGAAATACTTGACTTAAAGTGTGTTCAGATCAGACAATAGAATTTCCAGCAAAGTAGTTTTCACTTGTTCCCTGTTTTTGCTGTTTAAAGGAAACCTTCAATAAGATTTCATGCTGTATTCATTTGCAACTGACTTCTGATATCTTGTATTCATCAAAAAAATATGTATTAGGAAATAAAGATTAATCCAGCTATGGTAATTCTGTTTCCTTATCTACCACCTTACTCCTGACAGTACTGAGAGAGTAGGGCACATGAAAACATACAAAAAGCAGAGATTGAGAAGACATTACTGTATTTGGCTAATGAGTATTCGGATTCAGTTTTCCCTAAGCTCAACTATGTCTAATCAACTTCTGTTTTACAAATTGAAGGCTCCTGTGGCATTAATCTAACTGTACTTGAAGTCTTTACCAAAATTTCTGTTGGATTAAACACAGACAGTGTTCACTCTTTCTGATTGTACAGATGAAGCTTGTTTTCCTTCATCATTGACACTTGAGCTATTTTTTTTTCCTATTATTTTTCCTTGTTGAAAGGCAGCTGGAATGATCGCTTCCTAGAGATTGAGCTGTTGGCACTATGTCTGAATCATAAATGAAAAAAAAAAAAGTGTTCAAGAGTAAAACCACCATTGTCTTGAAAGAGATTTTGGGGGGTTTTGAGGGGTTTTGTGTGTTTGTTTTGTGAGGGGGTTGGGGTTTTTTCGGGTTTGGTTTTGGTTGGTTTTTTTTTACTTTTCACATTTTCTCTTTCACAGCACAGTAGACACCTGTGGTGGTTTAACCCACAACACCACCATAGCTCAGTCGCCAGTGTGGAGGAAGTATCAGAGTTATAGAAGTGTAATTTTGTCAACTTGAGTTGAGTTTTACCTCTTTATAAATTTTCTTCACAGAACTTACCATCTGAGAAGCATCACTGCTGGTTACTGCAGTGAAGAACTGTTGCAGTCAAAGTGAAAATCAAGTGTTCCCACTTCTCTGGAATGCCTCAGTAGATGTCATAATGTAATTTATATGACAAAATCATCTTTTTAGCCACTAGAATGGCTAAATTAAATAAATTGTGATGGGGGAGGCACCCTGATGAAGCACCAGCTAAAGGCTGTACTGTTGCCTGCAGATTGCTGTGAAGAAATCTGTTTAAACTCATTCATATCTAATGGAAAAGGAAATGATTTTTTTAAATGTGGTTTAAAACTGTTTTCTTAGGAACTCAGAGAAAGATGATATGAGTTTAGTTGCATGTAGGCTTGTGTAGCATATATATCTACTTGGTGCATTGTTTCATTTCAGATGGCTTGAAAACTTATCTGCCTTTTGTGATGTTTTCTGAACTTTCCCAGATTTGAATCATTTCCAAGAAGCACATCCTCCTGTATATCTGTTACTGATCTACAGCAGGTTCTTCACTGTGTGCTTCTGGCCAGGCTTTTTGTGCAGGCCACTGCCCTGCCCCCATGTCCAGTTCCTCTCCTGTGTTAATGAGTGTTAAACCCTAAATCTTGCTAGACCCCGCTCCTGGTCCACCGTAACCAGAATATTTGAACCATGCATAGATTTTTTTATTATCCTTTTTTCCTCCAACCCCTTGCTGTTATTTCTGTTTTAAAATTGCCAATACTATTTTATTTGGATGGAGCCATGTCCATGTTAGATGTGAGCTGACACTGGTGACAGTGTTCTTCAGTCGGTGCTTATCCCTCGAGTTCATCTTCTGCGCCTGTTGGCAGCACTCAGCCTCATCCTCCTGATGGGGGGAGGCTTCCTAGAAGTTCTCATTCTTTAGCCAGTTCTGCTTAGGCAACCAAGAGGCATTTCAGAGAAAAACACTGTGGAGGAGGCGGCTGTGTTGCACACGAGACAGTTGCAGGAAAGTCCTGGCATGGGAATAACTCGGATCCTTTTTGTGAAGAAAGAGACGGAGTTTACACCCATGCTTAGTCTACACCGAAATATATCCGTTTGTTGCATTTTTCTCTGCAGGTTTTCCATCTTCTATGTTTTCCCCCCTCTGCTACACTTTCCCTCCTCTGCTACACACACCACTTCCAGAAATGACTGCAAATTGTGCAATTAGATATCTACATTCCTCCTTTATTAACTCATTCATGGATGAAATTAAACTTCTGTTAAGCTTTTCTCTTTTTTATCTGTCACTGCACTACCAAAGCAACTTGTGGAAAAAGTTCTGTATCAAATGATTAATTCATGTCCGCTAGTTTAGCAAGTCATAAATATTTAGAGTCTTTTGAAATGTGACTGGGAAGACTTAATGAGGAATTTAAAAGTTACATTTGACATTGTTCTTTAATTCTCTGACATTTCATTTTTCAATGAGTTGTAAAGTCCTTAAATATTTAGACTAAAAAATAAGTGTATGATAGTGATGCCTCAGACGCTTCCATTTTTAGTCTCAATCACAAGACCAGTGTGATGGTTTGTTTTCAGTATTCTCTTTATTTACTTATTGATGCTACCTTATATACATATACAGAGTTTCATGTTTTAAAATTGCTGAAATATAAAGAGAAATGGCAATAGTCCTCAAACCTGCAAGATGTGCAACTTACAGAGTTGGAGATAAACCATGCAAAGATATTTGGATGTGATTCTAACTGAGCTGTGATCTAAGAAACTAAGTGGAATATGCTTCAAAATATGGCAGTCCAAGTTTCTAATTTGTCTCGTGCTGTTGTTGCATGCCTCTTGGAAAAAAAGCTTAAAGTGGATTGTTAAATAGAGTCAATGTACCTAACAGTGTTCCTCAACTTTCAGTAGCCCAATAAGGCTCTCGTAGGCAAAGCCTACTAAGAATTACAGTATCTGCAGATGTTGCAGTTGTAATTACCTTCAGAAAAAACCCCAATTTAGATTCCTTACAGATTTGTAATGTAATAATGCTGCTGTAAGAAATATTTTATGGTGAAAAGGAAATAAAATTTCAGGGTTCTCTTCAGACTGTGGAGAACCTTCCCTAGTCAACATCATGGATTGAAAGGGAAACTGACCACCTTTTGTGTCCAGCTGATCTGGGTGGGTTTATTCATATTGGTCGGTGCTAGTAACAATTGTGAATTTTTGGTCTGGAGGCTTAAAAAAAAAAATTCTTTCCTCTCTCTTTGGAACTAATGAAGAATCCAAAACTTTCTTTGGTTTCTCAGAAATTCCAGGGCAATTACAAGCTAAGTATCAGTTTTAGTGAGTATAACATTTATATGTATATAAATATGTCACTTATATTTAATTATATCCAGGAGATTAACATCCCCAGGAATGAGATCAAAGTTGAGGCTGAGGCTAAGGTCATTGGGCAGGAGTTAGGCAACTCCTTTGTGTTCTTTCTGGTTCTGGTTTCCATGAAGATTCAAAATCCTCAGCCACATAGGCTGTTTGCTTCTTGTGGAGGTTTTGAGAGTAACCAGTTGGTGAGTAAAACTGAGAAAATTCTAGCTCTTAGGTTTTGCTCATAATCTCTCATTACCGTCTTGGTACATTTTTATTTTTCTTTACCGTTTTATTTATCACTTCTGAAACAAACCAAACTGGATCTTGGAGGAATTCCTTCATCTGTAGCCCATATATCACAACAGTAAAACTTACCCTGGTGTAGGGTGGAAACAAAGCTGTAGCTGATTACTGTGTCGAAGTCCTACAGAAGAAACTTCTAGGCTTTTTTGATTTCTTGATTCATTTAATTTCCTAGTAACAGAACAAAGTTGAAGCTCCTTGTGATAGTTTTGGGGTTTTTTTTTGTATGGGTCTGGGTTCACCAATGTCTGTGTTTTGATGGCTTATGTAGGAGCAGTTGAGCAATTTTCAGATGAAAATGAAGGAAATAATCAGGCCCTTCTTTTGTCATCATTTTGCTGTTGTAGTAAAAAGTAACTCAAAAGCAAACTGCATGAGCAAAACCAGTGTTAGGAGAAAAGGAAGGAACCAGTGCATTAGAGATAATTTGGGTTTTAAAAATAGACATTGCCTATCTTTCTAAGATACACTGCCCAGTTTAGAGACATAGCTTAGGCTTTAACGTAGGAATTTTTAGATGAAATTACTGGACCGTGTTATGGGAAGGCCAGACCACAGGACTATGGTACGTTGCTTCTGTCCTCAAAATATATTAAATATACTCCAGATTTAGAATTTTTACTATGACTTTTAAGGGGAGGGGATTGTGTCTGGAGATGAAACTTCTGCCCATTAAATCTCCAGATGTTGTCAGGGTATTTCATGGGATGTTATCTTCTATATTTAACTTGCTGTAACAACTCATGTCTGTATTAGGACCAACAGCAGCCTGTTGCTGAATGTGACTTCTGATAAACCATTTATCTTTTTTTAGTACTCTCACACTCTTCATTACTTCTCTCCCTCCCTCACCAGAGGTTTCTACTCAGTAACCACATTGATTCAGCTGTCAGCACAACAGAGTGATGGAGGTCTCCAGCAAGGAGCCAGAGGGGTGGACTTGGTTTGGGAACCGACATGGGGCTTGGTATCAGTGAAGTGGAAACTTCCTCATCAATGGCAGGGCTGCCCCTCCATTATGTTGGATGTCAAGTCAGCAGCTTATGTGGCTGTGCTCTAAGTGAAGGTTGAAAGCCTCTGGCCAAGGGGAGGAGGACATGGTCATGTTTCAAACACATTCCCCAACTAGACTACCAGTGGGAAGTAATGCTTGCAGCCTATAACTGCTTATGAGGGCTTTTAAATTTTTCTTTTGATCACTTGACAGAATTGTTTTGTGTTTTATGAATTTTATTGAGTGTGGGTTTAGGTTTATATGCGCTGACCTTTGGCAACAGTGTGTAGGACTTTGTAAAACATCTCAACAATAAAGCGAGCAAGCAAATATTATTGCTTAAGCATTGATGCCAGCAGTGCTCTTGTGTACTAAAGTCCTGTTCCTCTCCTAAGCATTTTTACAAGACTCTTTCACTTCCTCCACCCACTTGTGGTTCTGCCTTCTAGTTCTCTGTTACGTGGGAAGACATTTTTTGAAGATTGCAGGTTTGAGAAAACCATGTTACTGAGCAATGTGGTGGGACCAGTTAAATAACTTTAACTTCCAAAGTGAATTTACAGAAGGCCCCCTGTCAAAATGTTTGACCGTTTTATGGATAGATTTGAGATAAAAGCATTTAAAATAATGGCCACAAAGAATGTAAATCTGACTAAGAATTCCATAATTAATTAGTGCACATTAATCCTGATTTTATAATAAAAACTGTGTTGGAACTTCTGAGCCCACAGACACAAAGATGTGTCCAAGTTAATGATTCTGTGAAATCCAGCTTTCTGAACAAGAATTTAATGATTAATGCTTCAAAGTGCATAATCACATCTTTGCCAGAAGATGTTTTTCTCTTCTTTGGCTCACAATCTGCCTGTTTAACATTTGCTGAAGTAAAGCAAACACAAAGGTGTTAAGAGTCTTTGTGCAAGAGCTGAAGTCTTCTGTGCAGCTGAATGCTTGGGCTCATTTATTATAGGATTTGTGACTCCTGTTCGCCACATCAGCTCATTTTTAAAAAAACATTGTCAGCATCCAAGCTGTTATTTGAGCAAAAGACTAACAGATCATTTTAAATGTGTATCTTAGTTTATAGTCTTCACTTCTACTGCTTGCTTGCAGGACAGAATCGTTCTGTTTCCCAGCTCTTCCCCTTTTCTTAACATTTGTCATCATGGTTGCATCTTAGAGGCATAGAGTTTCCAGCACCTTTGTGTTTGTTTTTCTCCTCTTTTATGTGTTTCTTGTTTTTGCTGCTGTTTGGAGGGGATTTTTTGGTAAGGTGGTGGTGGTGGTAGAGGGAATTCTTTCCCCATGCAGATGCTTTAGGAAAACTCATAAAGAAACAGACTGTTGGAAGCAGGGGTGAGGTAGGAGAGCTGGGTAGTTGCTGCCATTACTGCTGAGGGGTTGAGTAGCCTCTGAAGCAGTGCTGGAGGAGGACTGGAGCTTGTGTGGTGGTACTGCCTGTCTACAGTCAACTGGAGCAGGAGAGAGGAGTGTAAAGAAGAGTTTAAGACGAGTTATCAGAGACTATGGGAAAGTGTTGAAATGGGAAGAGATAATACTGGAGTAGAAATTATCTGATTTTGTGTGTGTGTATATCTAAATATAGTGTGTATACGGATATATTTGTGTGAATATAACTGGAGTGTGTGGTTATATGAGTGTCTTCTGTCCCCAGTCACAATGGAAGAAGCAAATGAATCAGATTATTGCTTAAGATCTTTTTTACTTTTGTTTTCTATGATTCACATATTCATTTAAATAAAACCAATGCTGGAGCATACTTTGTAATGTTTTTTCTATCTCTTGAGTGCTTTGACAGACACTTAATGATCCTACATGATGCTGTAATTCCTGTGTACAACGGATGCTGCTGCCCCCCTCCATCCTCCATCTTTCACTATAGCAGACATAAGGAAAGCTAAAACTAAGGTGTTCTTGGCTCTTCCTTTATACGTTTCAGTCTGAAATCAGTTTATAGTCAAAGTAAATGGCTCGCAAGACTGCTTTTAGGATTGTGAATGTGACAATTAAAAAGCTAGTCTGGGCTGCAAGACACAATGAGATGGAGTGGATAACCATATGATATGCACTTTGAAAACAGACATAATTAAATCACTTCCAATTTATAGTTTCCCATCTTTCTTTTTCTTGAGCATGCACTTGCCAGCTGCATACCTGCATTGCTCTTGTGTTCATGGTGTCATGAGTTTGGGTAAATTTAACAGATTAGCTGTGATGGATACGCTTGCGATGCCTATGAGTTCAGAATGCAGAGTTGTCTGATGCAGACATGCTTATTCTACAATCAATTTTGCCTTTGCTGCATTAGAAGGGAAGGCTTTAGTAGTGGGAACTGTGTGATATCTGCAGTGCCAGGAAAGTTTATTCATTTGTGCACTTCCCGGTTCTCCTGTTAGTCCATTTGTTCCGCCCCTCTGGTTACGTTTTGAGAAATGCAGAACATATGGTGTAGAAGGACAATTTTAAATTTTCCAGTATGAACAGAGTGAAGTATTTTGAAGAACAGTAATAATAAACAACGTTATTTTTTTTACCTTTCTTTAGGACTCCTGAGCAGTGTCCCAGTGTGGTGTCTTTGCTGTCAGAGAGCTACAATCCCCATGTGCGTTATGGGGCTGCCATGGCTTTGGGTATCTGCTGTGCGGGCACTGGAAACAAGGTGAGTGAGGACCAGAAGAATCTGTTGCCGAGACTGTTTCTGCCCTCTCCTGCCACAGAAACATTTGTGTGGGGATGTCACACAGAGCTCAGGTTTCTTGCACAGGTACACTGCTAGCCAACTAGAGTAGAGCAGTACTACTTTAAATTCTTTAACTGTTCTGGACATAGAGATTTTTTTCTTACTTTTACAGAATAGATGAAGAATGTTTTTATACAGTATTGTCACATTCTTGGAATTTTTGTCTTCAAACCTTTTATTAAAGTTTTCTTCCTGTCAGGTTGCCATTGAACTTTAAATGTATGCTCAGTACTCCAAAATTAAGACTCTTTTGCCATTGGAGTTGATCTTTTACAGATTGCTTTAGGGGGAACAATGGGGTGCCAGTGACAGGAATACAGCAAGTATTTTGCATAACTTCTAGCTCCTTTTTTCTTTCCCATGATTCCCACTTCTGCTGTGGGAATTGAGTGCTCATTGGAACAAGCAGCAAGTAAACTTGGGGACAAGCTTCCTCTACTTCATGTGCATGTGTATCTAATCTGTATTGGTGCTGAATCACAGTTTCAAAACAGGTGCACAGACTGTCCATGTGGAAGTAATATTTCAATATTTCATGCTTCCAAGTCTTTGATAACTCTGATGCTTACCTGTATCATCCCTTCCTCAGCTAGTATTAAACTCTTGGTCTGCGGCTCTTGGAAGTGAGCGCTCCCCAGCATGTCCTTGTGTTGTGAAATGCACAGAGTGCTGATGTGCACTGCTTGCCATCTTTACTATCTAAAGCATGCAGACTTGAAAGCAAACTGAAAACCCTACTTTTATCCAGGTTGCTTTATTCTTGAGTGGAAAGTGGAATCAAGGACCTAATTATTTTTAACCTGCTGCATCTGACAAGTTGATTTAAATGGAAATGCTTTTAGTCGCATAAAGAACCCTGTTTTATTTCCAGATACATTGTGTAACAAAGAGCTAAACCATCTGAGTACATGCAGACATGTCTTCCAGAGCTTATACTAGTAGGTTTTGAAGGCCCAAACATATTAAACTTTGGAGATCAGAAAGTTCAGCTTTTTGTCATGGTGGATGTTCTGTACATGGTAATGAATGCCTGCCACAGAATGAGTGAGTCACCTTCAGGTGGAAAGGCACAGCCTCCAAGATAGCTCAATTGGCAAAAGCATTTTAAGCAAAGCCATGATATTATTCTAGAAGGGGTTCTTAGAAATAGTGTTTTGTATATAATCAACTTCTTTTTAAAAGCCTCACCCTGACAGAAGTAATACCAAGAAGGATCTGTGCTGGGAAACTCATACACTCAACTGCGTTTGCTCATGTCTTCAGTTTAAGTATGGACAGGAGAGAGCTCCGTACAAGAGACTGCCAAGTGATTCTGTCTGACGTGCAATCAGAAGATCACATAATAGATTAAAAGAGTTCTTTGAACTTCTTAGGGTGGATATCTATCATCTCTCCTGTCCCAAAGACTATCTAACAGCTTGCTTCACATGCCATTTCAGAGTGCTTTTAGAAAGCCCTCGGTGTTGGCACAGACCAAATTTATCTGCGTAGCCCAGGGCTGTGCAAACTGCTATCTTAGGTTTGATCCACATAGACCTGAAGAGCATGGCTGCTGAAGGCCAACTGAGCCCACTAACAACTTGCTGCTGTTGCAACAGGTAGTCTTGGTCCCTCCTGCCACCTTTTGCTCTGTCTTGTGTCCAGCTCCTTAGTGAGCTGATTCAAACACAAACTCACAGAAAGCTGACCCAGATAACAATAACAAAAACCAGAACAGTTCTCTGTTGAATTATCAAGCTGGAAAACCTCAGTGAGAGGTGAGACAAGGACTGCAGCTAGCACAGAGTAAGGGGAGGGACTGGATAGCTGAAGGGAAATTGAGGAAGGAGAGTGATCTCATTTGGGGTTAGCTGTGAGTTTAGATGAGATCAGTTGTCCTGTGTAATGTGTGCTTGCGTGGTTACAAATGACTTTGTAATAATTCTATGTATATTTAAGTCATGGCTTGCAAAGTGGCAGAGCTGTAAATGGAGATGAAAGAATGTGCCTCAACCATCACTTGGGGTTTTTTTTCTTCCTAATTTTTAGATTAAAATCCACAGAAATAGAGATTTCTGCTTCATTTACTAAGAACAGGCAAAATGTATTAAAAAGTGTATCTGATGGCATCAAACTGTTAACCTTCCATTAGACTACTGAATTCTGGGATATTAAATAGTATTAACTTTGCAACTGTTTATTTCTTGGGTTTTTTTAGGAAGCAATTAATTTGCTTGAGCCAATGACAAACGATCCTGTGAACTATGTACGTCAAGGAGCTCTGATTGCATCTGCCCTTATCATGATCCAGCAGACTGAGATTACCTGCCCAAAGGTAATGTGACATACCTTACATACCAGCTTGTTAGGTGGAAAAAGGGTCTTGGATGTCAAATCTTTACTGCTTGGCACTGCACATAAGCTTTGTCAAGAGAGTGTATGTGCCTCGTAAAGCGCCAGAGCTGAACACGCAGCAGGAAGCTCCTGCGTGGATCAGAGGATGCGCTTTTGAATGGGGGAGTAGTGCATGCTGATCAAAACATACCTCATAGGTGACAGCATTTTAACTCCAGGCATTACAAGAATAAATGCTCTTTCTTAAAAGGTCTAAAAGCATCTTGTAATGATGTGAAAGTGGCTGTCTTCCACTAACATGCACTGAGGCCTGTACGCTCATGATTTATGTGAGCACCTTTATTTAGTAAAGAAGTTGTTGTTGATGATAGTAAACTTAATTTTTTATTCTAATAGGGAAGTCCTGTTATAACTATGTTTCTTTTGCAGCTAGTCTTATGCTTTTCAGGTGAAACAATTTCTGCTGTCAGAACTGGTTTAGTGGCCTTATAGCAAATACATTTTTTTTTAATGCAGTTTTTATTTCTGTTCAGAAGGCAAAAAGGATTGCATATGCTGTGTTTAGCTTTTAAAAATAGATTGCCCTGTGAATATGTGACAGATGATGGTATGCAAACATTTGTACAGACTAAAAGTCTGCGTTAATAGAAGCTCTGAGGTTCCACATTTCATCTGCTCTGGTGAGTACTGAGGCACAGCAGTAGCTACTCATCTGTCATATATGAGTTGCTTTTATTGATGTCATTTTAGAAATTGAACTGTGATAAAAACATCCACTTTTTTACTGTATTTGGAAGGGGAGAAAGAAGAAAAACCTCTCTGTCCAGTGGAAAATTTTACTTGGGAAAGTCAGCGAGGGAAATCTACAAATACAGGTGTTTGGGTATTTCCAAGTCACAGAACATGAAGATTGGCTGGCAGACAGTTCCTTCCTTTGAATTATTAAAAAAAAAAAAAAAAAGGGGGGGGGGAAATGGGGGGGAACCATTTGCTTTTCACTGAGGAGAACCTGGGAGTGTTATTTATGTTATCAGAATTGTAGTTCAACTGACTAAGCCAGTGGAGAACACCAGGGTTCTGTTGGATCCCCTCATCTTCCAAGATACCAATGTCTTTGTAATGTGAAGTTGAATTGTCTTTCTATGGAAAGAAACTGACTGTTGTTTTTATTGTTTCTTCCTTGGTCCGATGCTTGGAATGCCAACTGTCAATATAGGAGATGGGGTTTAATCATTCTCACTCCTCTAATGTTGGAAAAATTGTATAGCTCTCCTGAGCCTTGGTTTTCCACCTGAAAGAAATAAGGATGATACTTTTGTCTATGAAAGGACATTATGAGAATAAATTAATTTTAGTTTGCAAAGCACTCTAATTCTGTTGGGTTGGGAATTGCCAACTGCTCTGAATCAGTCAGGCATCCGAGACTGTTGTGGATTACTGGCTGAGTCTGGCTGCTGGAGTTTCAGTCTCTTTTTTGAGATGATAGGTGAAAAAGTCTGTGTAAGAAAAGTGCAGACAGGAAAACAACTCTCAAAAATACGTGTTATTTGAGATGTGTAATAAGTCAGATATCTTTCCCCAAAGAGGCCTGGTAGCCTTGACTTCAGAGGTATGTGTAACAGCTAGGCTTGGTAAAGGAATGATTAAAATAGTTGGCTAGCAAATACAGGATGAGACGTATCGTCTGGGGTTCAGTGGCTTGTTTAAAAATGGGGAGAGGAACTGAACATGCTTTTTGCCAGAGCCCTGTTTGAGCCAAAATTTGTGTGGTATTATATAATACAGATACAGAAGGCAATTCATTACCCAGTCATAGAAGCACTGCAGATATTCAAAACCAAACAATACTCAAAAAACCCCTACATATTATAAAATAATAAATAATCCCTGAAATACACTGCTGATTTAGGAACTAAACACAGAATGTATAAATTTTACTTGTTTTGAACACCCCAAAAGTTAGTTATAACCATCATAGTTTCTTGCTCAAAAGTAAAAGGAATATTTTAAGGAATATGCTATCAATTAAGTTACTTATTATCCATGGGAAACTTTTTTTGGAGCTCTCTGCCAGTCTGAAGAAAAATTATTTTACTCTGATGTGAAAGGGTGGAGTTCAGAAAACTAGCCATTTTTGGATTACAGTGACATATTTTGATCTAATTAGATTCCTAAGTGACATACTGGTGCCCTGTGTGCCAAAGGGTCTAACCTGCTGTATGTGAGTATTTGCATTGCTGAATAAGCAGCTGGTAAGAGGAGCATGATGGATTTCATATCCCACAAGCTGTACGTGTGACCTTGGGGTTCCAAAGAAGCTAAATTTTACGCATCATCATCTCACTGCTGCTAAATACTTCAAGATGCTTTGCATGTGAGAGATGATTATTTTAATAAAGATTGTAATTTATAGTCTGACCAGCTTCCTGTCACTACTTTTCAGTTTTGTCTATTCTAGGATTATTTTTTTTAACTTCTTGTTTGTGAGCTTTGGGTTAAAAGGACTTTAAGTTCTCTAGTGATAATTTGGGATGAAGATGGTAGCAAACAATCTTCCTTGAATAGATTGAACGTTTTTCAGGAAGAAAATAACTTCAGAGTTTTGAGAGCTGAGCATTGCAACGTTGAAATGCCAGCAATAAACAGATTTAAGAATCAAAGTAGTTTGGTTTAAAAGAAACCATTTTTGTTGCCGGAGAATGTGGATGTACACGTTTGAATCACCTTTGCTGTCCTCTTTCCTTTGTATTCATCCTCCTCCTTGTTGTGCTCACTATTTAAACAAATAATTGAAAGAGTTTAAATTTAACCGAAGAGTTGAAATAAATAATTTTCTTTGTATGGAGGTCCTTTGAACTTGCAAGTTACTTCAGTGCCAAAAGGGGTAGCAAATCTTGTGTAAAGTTGATTTGGCCTGTTTGGTGTTGAAACACAATTCCTTCATGTGCAGCCAGCGTGATTTTTCCTGACCTCTGCTGATACATTTAAGAACCATATTAGTGCAGGATATAGAACAATAACAAGTTTATTTTGTGAAATGGAATCCTAAATTATAGATGTGATGAGATCATAGTAACAGAAATCAATGACAACTTCATTATGTATTTGTGACCTGCAGGGCAATTAAGGCAGCAATTTTGAAGACAAACTACATGTCTAACATCTTGAATTGAATTTACTTTTTCCTGTTTTTGTGTTAGGACAGTCATCTTGGCAAAATGAGAAGATAATAAGCAAGGTCAAGGCTTTTCCTCCATCCTCCTTTGATCACCTTGGCCTATTATCCTTTAGATATTGTGAAGAAACCAGGACCAGATTGCTCTTTCTTTTTTTTCTCAATTTAGATGAGACGCTAGGTCCTACTAGGATGCAAGAATGATTTTTGATATATTCTATCCCTGTAAGGCTGTTACTTTTAAATGCCTCTGCATACAGTATACTCTTTCAAGAGAGCAAGCGTATGCAGAGTAACTCCAGCTTTTGAAAACAATAGATAGAACATGCAAACAGTTTAAAACCTGTTTTATTAAAACCAGATTCCTAAATACTCTTATTCTTAAGAGCTTGCATTTGCAAAAAGCATCATGCACATCACCTGCCACTGTTTCCCTTAGTTAACTGTTTATTAATAAAGTCTTATTCTTAACAGTCTCCCAGGCTTCATGTTGACTAGTGGAGGGAGAAGTGGTAAACAACCTGATAAATGGCAGCCCCTCGGGTTTGTGGTAGGAAATGGTGCTGTATCATTCCCATCTTAAAGCCTGTGTTGTTTCCTCAGTGTTTCCAAGTTTTCACATTTGGCTTCATTTGAAATCAGTGGCATGTCGTTTTGGCCAACACTAATTGGTGTGTATTGTTAGTAAAGATGAAATGAGTCACTGCCTACGTTTTAGTGTCCCTCCTGGAAGTTGCCCAAATAAATTTCTTGATAGCGTTTCCAAATGCTATAAAATTTTTTAAGTGCTTGAAGATTTCAAGGGAGAAACAGAGCTTGTGGGTTTCAGAGCACATTAAATAAACCTATTCAGTAGTTTGGGATGTGCTTGTTGCTGTGGTTTGAAGGACAAATAGTAGCAGATTAAAGAGCTTTACTAGACAAACTCTGGCAGAATTTGTTTCAACAGCTTAAGAAATTACTGTCTGTTGACATCTTGCTCCATTCTGTGGGATCTGAGTGCCCCAACAGCAAAGGCAGAACCAAGCTTTTGTCCGCATCATTCTTGCTTTATCCAAAGAGATGCAGCAGTGGCTCCATGTGAGGACAATACCTTCCTGAACCACTACAGCTGGAGCTGCCAAAGCAGGCTTTGCCCAGCAGCAAGGAAGGTTTTTATTTAGGACCTGATCCAGTCAGAAATCCCATTCCTGTGAAGCATTTGCTTTATAGGAACAGTCTGAAAAAGCCTGAAAAAACATGTATTTGAGTGTTGAGGCAGTCCTTCTGTCTGGGTTTGCCTGGTCTCTAAGGCCAGGTGGGGTAGTCTTCTACCCCTTCATAGAACAATTTTGCTCCCACTAAAACTTTGAAAGGGGCATGTTTGCTTAATACATTTTCCAGGGCTGGCAGCAGTCCACAGCTCACGATGCACTGGTACGCAGAATTTACCTGAAAGCAGAACGCTCTTGATACGGCACTACATAGTAGAGAGTATAAGGACTATTTATTATTGTAGCTGTTCATCACTTGTTCACTGACCACCTGCTATCAGCTGATGCTGGTTCCCTGCTGTAAGCTGTCCATGTCGCCTGGAGAGGTGGCAACTGATCCGCTCGGGTTTAGCAGGCAGGTTTCTGTCCCTTGGTCCCTTGCAGATGTTGGGTGTCCCGGTTATCTCACTGCCCTGCGCAGTGTCCTGGTGCCACAGCTGGTGGGTTCCTGCTGGGCTTGTTGCCTGGGTATTTTATTCATCTGCTCTGGACTAAGGTACATGTGAGTGGGAGCTGTGGAAGGCATGTTAGGGAAGGGGTGCTCACAGGGAGAGCACACCACGAGCAGGGAAGGTGGACAATTTCCCCTGCTAGCCCTGTTTCTGCCCTCTGTTCCGAAGTGCTGCTCCGTCAGACTTCAGATGCCAGCGTGAACATTAGCGGTTCTGCTGGATGTCTCCTCGCTTCACCCAGGGTTTTGTTCTCTGAAGATTTGATTACGGTGTAAACTCCAGGTTACAGTCCAGCGAACAAGCTTTGTAACATCCATCTGTTTTTAGAAATATTCCAAACCCAGAAGCTGAGCCCAGAGCCATGAGAATGATGTGCTCTAAACAGAGACACTGGGATTCTCCTGCTCAGGTCAACCAGAGGAATAGTTTTACATGTTGCTTCTGTGTCTCTGTGTGTCTGTCCCAAATAGTATTTGAAGGCTTTGGTTCACCTAGTCTGCATGTGGTTGCCCTTGATACTGCATGAGGCCCCCTTCCAGGTTGCAAATGCAAACTAAGGTATTTTTCCAGTGTACAAGAGGTCAGGCATAAGAAACAAACTATTTATATTAAACTTGTAAACCTTAGTGTCAGCTTTTATAAATAAAAATTGGGAGAGCACAAAGAAGCATAAATGGAGTGAAGCAAGAGCAGAGTTTGGTCAGTATATCCAGAATAAACCCTGAATTGTGTGTGCAGTATGTCCCTGCCACACATCCGTCTGTGTGGCTGCCCTGAAATTGTAAGGTGTTCCTTTTTCTTAGCTTTAATAAATGCAAGAAAACTTAAGTCACCTCCTTTTGGGGACAGGGACTAGTAACTAAAATTTTTTTAATGCAAAGGGGAATTGGTGATTAGAGAACTAATATTAGCATGCAAATTGTTGGACTTAGACTGAAAAATGGAAATAGCTGCTGTTTTTCCCATGTCAGTTTTAATAAATGCTTCCTGCTGTACCGGTGAAGTGTTGTTTTGTTCAGCTTCACTGCTCCTGTTTAAAAGTGACTGGCTGCTCTGGTGCTTCGCAGTTGTGAGACTGTCCATTTGTGTGAAACAAATAAAGTAATTTTAATAGAGTCGTGTTTATCAGGTCATGATTTACTGACATGAACATTAGTGTCTTTTGCTCTCACAGACTGCTTTAAATCTCCTCAGGTTATATGCCATCAGTGCTGAAGGAGTTGAGGTGACAAGTAGTATGGCCGGGTTAGTGACTGAAAGTGCAGAGGCAGGAAAGATATCGACCAGAGAGTGTCTGTTCCTTTTGGACACCTGTATTTTAAGCAGTGTGATGAGTTAACACGCATTGAGAACTCTTTTGTAGAAAACATGCAGTCTTAATGTAAACATGCATTCTTTATCTAAGTGTTCACTAAGTGTGTAGGGCTGCCAAACAGCATTGCAGCTCTTGGGTGTAATGCTCGTGGGTTGCAGACGCAGTCTGTCTTCTTTCCATCCCAGACGTTGGATATAATCTCTCAAAGGTACGGTCTCAACTTTTTAGTGCCTCTTGTCAAAAATTCACATGAGAAATGTTGTGGAATTTATTGCTAGCATTACGTTGTCTGCAGGATTACCTCATGGCTCTGATGTGCTTTTGCTGGGGAATCTGATCTCGTGTTTTGCTGAGAAACCCCTGCAGTTTGATTTATCCCCTCAGTCAGCTCTTCATTCTGTTTTGATCTTTTTTTTTTTTTAACCTTGATGAATCCCAGTTTAACAAAATGCAGTTCTCATGTCATTGGCTCAGCCATAGGAATGGTGGGGTTTTTTTCTTTCATGGGTGCAAATCTCCTTCTATAAGCGGTTTGAGATTCCCCAGTGCACCCCAAGACAGGCCACATGAGCTAGGAGTGATGCCTGCAGACTGCTCCTGGTCCTCAGTGCTGCCCACCCTTAGCACAGCTCTGGAGCTTGTGATGTTCTGCATGGTTGGGATACCGGCTGTCTGCTGGGTGCTGTTATCAGCCAGAAGGACCTCCTGAGTGTTGTAGTCAGTGTTTAAGCCTCCTTCACTGGTAGAAATAGGTGCTGGGAGCATCAGAGGCTGTGCAAGAGTATGTTCCTAGTGGTGGTGTTGAAGCTTGGCCTTTGCCTGCAGCAGACACTAAGTGTGTTTCATAGCTGAAAGGTAGGACCTTTCTTCAGATGCTTGTCACTGAGCAGGTATCACTGGTGTCCCTGGAGAGGCACATGCTCTTTGGATGTGAAAAGTGGTTAGGGGGTTGGCTGGTGTTGGGGCTTTATACTTGGAAACTAACTGCATTTGCAATACTAGGAACTGCTCTTCTGTCTCTGGTGGCTGTGACTGGCCCTGCTGCCTTGAGCTAGAAGTTAGTCCTCTCATCTGTGGCTGCAGATGTAGGAATAGGACTTGGGATATCAGCAACAAAGTGGACCAGGAGTGGGGAGAAGCTTGTTCAAGACATCTTGGAAGGAGCCTAAAAAAAAGACCTCCTTTACTTTTGAGCATAGAATCATTTAGGTTGGAAAAAACCTTAAGATCATCGAGTCCAACCATAAACCTAAAACTGCCAAGTCCACCACTAAACCATGTCCCTAAGTGCCACATCTACTCATCTTTTAAATATCTTCAGAGATAGGGACTCAACCACTTCCCTGGGCAGCCTGTTCCAATGCTTGACTACCCTTTCAGTGAAGAAATTTCAAATGAAGGCTTAGTATGAAACCAAAACCAAACCAAACCAAAACAAAAAAAACCCAACAACAAAATGTCACATGGATATTTGGATTACAGTTAATCTAGGGAAGAGGTATGGAAGATTATTCCAGACATGTTGTGGATGGAGATGCAGCTTCCTAGGTTTTGACTAGGTTGCAGGTTGAGATTTCCTGGTCTGCTTTTTCAGTTACAAAAGTTACGTGAGCTGTTTTGTTGCTCCGCTGTATATATTAAAAGTCACAAATTAATAAATTTGTGATAAAGCCTTAGATATTGCTGGATGTGATACTCTTCTGTCTCTTCAACACTTGGTGAACCAGTGAAAGATGAAGCTGTTTGAAGCAATGACATTAATATAAGCAAAGGTCTAGCAATTTCCCTTACTAAAGTGTGCTTAAGATATTGCAGTGAACATACCATGACATAAACTATTACATTATTAAATATTTTCATTAATGATTTTCACTTAAAAGGTCGAAGTGCAGTAGGAAAATTTGCTGGCAACACACCATAGGGGCATTATCAATATAGCAGAAATATTGTACAGGAAAAACAAAATAGGTTTGAGGTTTTC
>NW_010321182.1:55841-81974 GCF_000700745.2 Antrostomus carolinensis
AGGAAATTTAATAAAGGGCAGTGTCGCGCACCTAAGAACATATAGTAGTTATTGTTACAACCTCATCAGTTGGTCTTTTATTCCAGTGACACTCCAGAGATTCTCAGGCTATTCCTGTAAGGCCTGCAAAATGTGGTTTGGAAATGCATGTCCATCCTGACCATTTAAAAATTGCTATATGGGTATCTTAAAATGGGGAAAACCTCCATAATGATTAGTATATGATTTGTAACATCAGTGACTAAAGCTATTGAAAAGACAAGTGTCATCCTAGGATGCAGAAATCCAGGATGCTTCCAGTAAAGTCAGAGTATTTGACTCATGCAGTCAGTTTTATAATCTTTCTCTCTCTCTCTCTTTTTTTTTCTTTTTATTTTTTCATCCAGGTCAGCCAGTTCCGACAGCTCTATTCCAAAGTGATCAATGATAAGCACGATGATGTTATGGCAAAGTTTGGAGCAATCCTGGCACAAGGCATTTTGGATGCAGGTAATTCCTCGAACATTTAAAGCAGTAAAAATTCTTAAACTTATTTGGCTACAATAGCAGTAATAGCAAATTTCATCTGGGAGATGAGGTGCTGGCTTTATGCCTGTCATCTAATAGTAGCAAGAAATCTCTAATTTCAAGTCATTTTATCTAATTAAAGAAATAAACTCTATTTTGTAGTTTCAGCTTGTATCAGTGTGCTTCTGTTAGGAGAGACCTGACTCAGTCATTGGGGCAGAATTCTTGGCCCAGAATTATGGACAACTATGATCTTCTTGCTCTAAGTCTGTTTTGTCACCCTGAATATTAATTTATAGCACTATAGGTTGCTTCTTTATTTTTCAAAATAAACAGCTGCTCCAGAAATTTGGAAACCTTATGATATCCAGTCCTCATATTTTGCTTTTCTGTTAAAACCTGGCATAATCATTTTAAAATACATATATATGTATTAAATATGTTTTTAATAACTAGGTCTTGCCTCTTGAGGTGTTGCACGAAGAGGGAAGCACAGTTAACTGCATCAGTATTACTTGAGAAGGCACACTTTACAGATTACTACCTTCTTCTAGTGTAGGAAACATCATCTCATGAGTGTTAATGACTAAATGTTGAGCCAGGGGTAGCTTTCTCTAAAGTCATTAGCATATTACAAGGACTGAATTGCAGGGCCTGTTAAGGAAGGTTTCCGTAAGCAAAGAGGACAGACAGTGTTTTGTTTTGAGTTTTTCCTTCTGCTGGAGTTAAGCCTTGTGCAGTGCTGTGTGTGTCCATAGCACCCCCTTTCCAAGCTTCCAAACACAGTTGCTCCTATCTGATCTCTCATGCTGTGGCCTTTTCTTGCCATGCACCTCCTTTTTCCCTGTGGCAGGTAGAAACAGGCTGGTTTTCCCTGTACTCTGAGATCAGGGTTAGTCCTGAAGTCACATAAGCAAAGGAGTCTCATATGTTTGTCTCTGTGGCATGGCTTAAGCACAGCATCATGCGCTGTGGCTGCACAGGGTCTGTATGAAATTACTGCATCTCCAAGCTGTGTGCTGGGGAGAGAAAAACTTAGGGCTGCCTGCACCTCTTTGCATGGAAGCACACTTAAAAAGCTCTCTTCCTGGTGGGCATGTGGCAGTCGGGCTGCTCTGTGCTCTGTGACTAGGGCTACTCAGAGAAGAAAGCAACTGGAACCACCTTCCTTATCTTTCTTGCCTCCCAGGAACCCCTCAGAGTGCTCAGACTGAGCACTGTTCTTGGCAGAAGACTGTTAGAATAATTTTGGTCTTTCTCATACTCATACTGTGCTGCTAGAAGCCAGAGCCCAGCTGGCTCAGAGATTTTTCTCTCAGCAGTACAGACCTGCTTTGAATTCCAACCTTTAAGATTAAACCATAAAAATGCAACTAAAACCTTACTTGCTTCCTGTGTCAGTCATGTATTGTATAATGACTTGGAAACCAGAAGCATCCAATTTTAATAAACTACACATGAATTTGTGCCAACTTTAACCTCTTTATTTCTTGCTGAGCGGCTGGGGGCAGGCTGTGAACTACCCTTTCTTAACCTATTTCCACCTTCATTAGAGCCTCTTAAAAGAATAAATTCTTTTTATCTCTGCCATACAACTACAAGCGCTTTATCTGAAACAATGAGCTATAGAATTTAATAATCACTGCCAGGAAGAAAAGGTTCCTTGTGTCATCTGCCACAGCTGGGCCAATTGAGTTTGGTATTTTTGTTGGGGTTTTTTTTGTGGGGGAAGGAGAAAAGTATAATTCTGTTCCAATTACAGGGTTTGATTAAAAGTGCAAGATTTCCAGTGTGCAACTGGGAAATGATACACTGGAGGTGGGATTTTCGCTATGATGAGGCAGTCATTAGACCGGTGGTTTCATGGAAGGAGCAGGAGCTCCTTGGGAGCACTTAAGTTGAAATGAAGAATTTAGTCATTGTCTAATTGTTAGGCCCCAGCAGCTAAATTTTTATTTCTTTAATAAAATAAGAAAAATATAGACATTCTAAATTTAAACTTAGGGGTTTTTTTTTCCCTCAAAACCCCTATAATGCTCCCCTTTGTGTACAAACATGCTCTCTTGTTCCGGGCTGATGACACCCTTCCTGTTCTTTGCAAAATCAATATGCTTTATTTTCTGGAGTATATATTTGTAAATGTGAGCTACAAAAGGGATATACTGATCTAATTAGATGGCAGCATTTTACCTGCTTGAAAACTACCTTGCCCTCTGGACTCTAGGTATCTTCTCTGGTTCTCAATGCCACATTTCCAGTCAGTGCGAAAAGAGGAGCGTCAGTCACTGCACACACTTCTATGTAGTATATCTAGAAAATCCTTTCCTTGATATGTAGGGAAGGTTTGGGTGAGGTCAGCAGTGCAGTGGGTTGGGGACGGGGTGCAGCACTGGGCAGTGCAGACTGAAGCCAAAAGCTGTTGACAGCCTCATGGTGAAATGTACTGGATTCTTCACAGTTTGGAGACACTTGTAATGGGTGATGAAAAGAAAGTGTCATCCAAATTAGAGGAAGGAGTTGCCTGTCTCCTCATTGCTGTCTCTTCAAAATATGCATCTCGCATGATGTGTTATATTTTAGATGTTAAAGACTTTAGTACAAAAAATAAACTTGGATGCATAAGGTCTGCTCTCCCATGTGTTGAATTCAGTGCTACTGTTTCGCCTCTTTCTCCTGCCTGTCCCTGTTCATGAGCTCTTCATGTCTCTGGTAGTTAGGAAAAGAGCCATTATCCTGTGCTAATGTTTTTGTCCATTAGATTAGAGCTACCTTGTGTTTCATTGCCCATGTCGATGGCACATGCTGAAACCAACTCTGCTGAGGTTTTAATGACTCGTCCTGTGAGATTTTGACTTTTCTGTGCTGCTGCTAATAGTTCAGGTCACCTTTGTTCCCTACGTAGATGAAGCAGATTATAAGTCTTTGCTGATAGAGAAAGAAACAGTATGATATTGTTTGAAAATGGGATGCTGCCTAGGCCAGGGTTGGAAATGAATTTCCAAGGTCCACAAAGCTTCATTATCTAATGACTACTGTGCTGATGTGTTGTCCTGGGCTACGCTGCCAGGGTATTACCATATGCCACCAGGACTATGTAAAGAGTGAGTACATCAAAGTATATAAATTATCAACATCTGCTTGCTGCACTCCCCCTCTTGTTAACTGACGTTAAACTTGAACCATCAAATCCTCATAGCCTTCAGAACAGGCACTTTAATTCCAGCAAACCTTGCCACAGTGGCATGTGACTTACGGGAGATGGACCTTATAGTACTACCCAAGTAGCCCTGAAAATTTTTCTTGTGTGGTTTTTTCATTATTTTTTTTTCCTAGGCATCATGTCACAGCTTTCATCCATCTAGCCAAAGATCTGGAATGTGTTCTCCTCCAGGTTGTCAGTGCTGCTACTTAATCATGAAGATAAATGACAGTTGTGCAATATGATGTCTCTCCACCTTTCCTGCTCCCTGCAAAACCCTGGGAGTAAGGGTGGGCTCCGTGTGGGTGTAAAACAGCAGAAAGGAGCAGCATGACAGCATCTTTTGAATGTGAAATCTGTTACTCATCCAGGAAATTCCAGAGATTGAATAATATAATTCTGAAGGGTAAAATAAATTCTGAAAATTAAAGTCCAAAAGTTTGATAATGTCTAGTTAAGCTGCTTGTGTAACATTCACTGGGCTGCAGAATATCTGCAGATCACTGACCTGGCCCTTATACAGTGAGGCAGTGAAGAAAAGTTCAAAGTAAAGATGAAGGAGAAGACTAGAAATTTGACTGTGCAGTGTTTGACATGTTTATAGATGGCACAAGACCTCAGGCAGTCCCTCCTTAATTCTGTGGCAAATTCAAGTACAAAGGCAAGAGATTAATATCGGCGAAAATAATGAGAAGCGGAGCAAACCTAGCAGCAGTGAAAAATGAGGCTGTATCGCTGCCTTTCTTCAAAGAGGCGGCTGGAAGGGGTTCTCTAGTCAAACAACAGGAGATCTATTGCTACCACAAAAGGAAAAGCAAGGAGATAGTGTGTATGCAAGAGTGTCCTACAGGAGGGTATCAAAATCCTCCATCATCCACCGCTTCTCCTGGGACAAACACTAACAGATACCTAAGATGAGATTAGTGCTTCATTCAGGGCTTTCCTTAGTTTTGGCAGCAAAAATTTATTTTGCTTGTCTTTAAAACTCATACAGCTTCGTAGCTACCTGGCCCCGTCGAGGTGGTTGGTTGTGCGAGGCAGGGGAATGCTACTCCAGTTTGGGATTTTCAGCTACAAAGCACCCTGAGTTTACAATGAGTGGGTGTTTGTATTTTAATAAAGTTAACCTCCCTGTACCTGGTCTTGTCAGCGGTAATGGACTTGCCTGGTGCCCTCTTCAACTCAATTCATTGTGTTCATCAGAAGACTGAAGATCAGATTAACACTTTCTCCCTCTGTCTGCAAGCCTAATCTTTCAATTTGATTTCTAGCTGGATGTTTCTGCTCAACATCAACATACGGAGTTGTTTTGGTCTCTGCTTTGCAAGTACAAAGCTAAGACTTGGTTGTCTGGCAGAGATGTAATTTTGCTGCAGAGACTGCGGGACCTTGTCTCTTTGCTGCTTAGATTGATAACCTCTAGAAGCAACTTCTGAAGTTGCTGCTGTTTACATTTTTTTCTACTGAGATGGTGTAGGATAAAAACCTAGGCGTATTTCTTTTGAATAACTGACAGTTCAGGGAGGCAGCCACAGAAAGTTTCTCTATGTACTGCTTTATATGCACTGTTTTCCTTGTGAGTCTTGTCTTGTGGGTCATCTCTATGCTGTTTTAAAACTGCTTATGGCAAGGTTTGCCTTTTCTCCCTCTCTCCCTGCCTTCTGCACTGTACTTTTGTTTAACCTGTATCCTGGCAAAACGAGCGTGGAAGGGCTGTATTCATTGACTGGGTTTGGGTGATATCTGGCAGATGGAGCCGTTTGGTTGTTATGCTGCCTGTCTGTTTTACTGTGTAAGCAGAGATGGCAGTAAAGGAGGGAGGTGTGTTCCAGAGAAGAAAGCTGATGGCATTGTGGCCTGGCTTGTGCCATGTATTCCCCTTCACAACAGCTGTTTTAGAGATGCATTGCTCAGGTGTCTTTGTTGAGTACCCAGGAATGCATTTATTAACTTATTTATGATTCCTTACAGGGGGCCATAACGTAACTATTTCACTGCAGTCAAGGACAGGACATACTCACATGCCTTCTGTGGTGGGGGTTCTGGTCTTCACACAGTTCTGGTTTTGGTTCCCCCTGTCACACTTCTTGTCGCTGGCTTTTACCCCAACCTGTGTCATTGGCCTTAACAAGGATCTTAAGGTACGTAATGAGCAGAGAGGCGAAGAGGTGCTGATAGCTGCTTGGAACACTCCAGTGGTCTGGGAGGGGTGTACATGGATTTCTTGGTTTTCTTTGCATTTCTTTCCAGCTTGTTTGTGCTGGAAAAGGTGCTAACTGGAAGAAGTCTGAAAAGCAGGCTTCAATTGCAGAGCTGGTGATGGGAATAGGGACAAGAAAAATGTAGAGAGCAGACTTGGACCCCTTTACTGTAAAAAGTAGCTTACAAAGAAGGGAACTCAGTCAGTATATGTGGGCAGAGATCACCCCATTATCACTCCAGAAGGTCAGGGTTATTTAAAAAAAGAACCAATGTATTGACCCCCCCTTGCCCTTCCAAATAAATTATGTGATATTCTCCCCTAGGAAAGCTAGCAGTGGGAAAACGGGATTTGTTTGGATTCCTTGGGGAGTAAACATGCTGAGCAGTCACGGGTACTGCACTTTTCTTATGCCTCTGTTCTTCCAGCTGATCAGCTGTGGTATGGCTCCTGCAAGCTGTGTACCGTGCTGGGTCTCCTGTGCTGAAGAACTGAGCTAGTAACTTCCACAAAAAAGCTTCTGAATGCGGCAGCGCAGGGGCAGAACCCTCCTGTCAATGCTGCAGGCTTATTCTGTGAGGCAGAGAGCGTGCATAGGGCTGGGCTGCAGTCAGAGTCCCTCTGTGGGACTGAGCCAGCTTGCTGGATTGCAGCCCCTGGACCAAAACCTTAGGGTTCCAGGTTGCTCTTCTTCAACTGTCTTGGGCTGAGCATCAAGTCAGTCTACACACAGCTCAAAATTCTTGCTCTGTTTGAAGAGAGAGGTTTGCATGAAAATGCCTTCTCCCCGCCCCGTCTCTGTCCTGAGTACTTCACAGAGGTTGCATTGCTGCTTGTCTCTGCACCTCCCCGGCAGTGATAAGCCTCAGCACCTTTTTGACTGCTTGACTGTACTGCCATTTTGACTCCTCTCTCCATCCCTCAGGGTTTCCCGAGAGCCCAGATGGTTGTAGATGTGGTTATAGTGTATAACTTGGCTTGCACACTGAAGGCAGCTGCAAGCTGGATGTATGTTATGGGCTGCACCGCACCCGTCTTGCTTCCTTGGAGCAGTCCCTGTTCTATTGTTGCTCCATGTTGTGTGGTAAAGGAAGAGAGTTGAGATACTGCAAAAATGAATTCAGTTTAAGAATTTGCATTGGCTGTCAAAAGGTGCTTTCTGCCCTTGCTTAAGTAGCTGAGAATAAAAGAATATGTGACATTGGTAACCCACCCCCAAAATGTACTGTCCTTTTGCAAGAGGTGCATGTCAGGCAGTGCGTGGTTTGCCATAGCGTGCGTTGACAGAGCAGATCTTCACTTAGATCTTAAACCAATTTTGTGTTAATATGAGCAGGCACAGCAACAACATCAAAACCACAAGAGCTTCGAAACAATGAAAACAAAGGATGGTGTGAATAGCGTGGAGTGTATGGAGAAGGCTAGGAGAGCTTGCCAGAGTTGAATTATAGAATAATTAAATAACATTGTTCTAGTTGAACTGTTGCCACTGATAACAGTTTCCCAGCTTCCGGCGGGGGAGAAGGGGAAGCTTGTATTCTTTAGAGGATCTGTGTTTGTCTCTGCTGGAAGGAAAATGAAGCTAAAGTAATTATTCTACTGTGGATTTTTTTTGCCCTGCTTTTCTCATCTCTAACAATTTTTTTTACTGTTTGTCGTAGATGCCAAAAGTCCAGTACAAGTCCAACTGTAAGCCGTCCACATTTGCCTACCCTCCACCTCTTGAGGTACCAAAGGAAAAGGAGAAAGAAAAGGTATTTGGGCTAACTTTCTGTCTTGTAAAGACTAACTCCTTTTCCCACTAGTATAAACATTGACTTTGGTGGCACTAACAGGGGAACCTAAAGGGCAAAAGAAAAATTGGCAGGCACTATTGTCTCTGAAAGAGAATTCTAGCTACTTTTTCCTCTGTGCCTGGGACTGTTGCTGATCATTGCATACAACTGCTGTGCTAGTGAGTCACTGGAACCTCCCGTATCTCCAGTGGTCAAGCAGAAGCATTGACTAATAAAACTGTTTTCCATGCCCTACTGATTTGTATATGTGTATCATCTTTGTGCAGCACCAAGCACAACAGGGTCCTTGTTCATGACTCAGGCTTCAAAATGCTGCTGCAGTACAAACATTGAAAATATTAGATGGGACACTTCTCAAATAGTCCCATATGGAAGGACAGAAATGTACCTGGGCTCAGGGCAGTGGGCCCATCTGCTAGAATAATAGCTGCCAGGCCCATGGATGGCAAAAAGGTAAGCGTGGCACTGAGAATATCTGGGCATTGAAAAGGAAGAGATGAGACCTATGGGATGACAAGCAGGACAATAGTGGAAGCAATTTGTCTCCTGGCATGAGATGGGAAAAGCTGTTGAGCAGACCACAGCAGCAGGCAGAGCAGCCCTTAGGGAGCAATTGCAGCAGTGGAGACCTCGGGCATGTCATGCTGATGAATGACATTGTGTGAAAATTGTAAAACATTTTACCAGAATTGAATGCTGGGCAAGACAGATTTCCGAGCCATCAAGGAACCCAGAAATGAACTTTGATGAAAGGCAAAGCTCGCTGCTTACAGCTGCTTTCTTGCCTTTGGAATAGGATGGGAACTGGACAAATCCATTCTCTTTTAAACTTCCCTGGCCAAAATTAAAATGTGCCAAGAGCCCACGTTTAGCCTAGAAAACCTCACCAGCAACATGAGAAATGCAGTTGTTCCATGTCCCTCTGAGTGGGTTACTGCCTTACAGATATAGTTACTGTGGAGATGTCGACACTGGAAGGGAGACATGCTGATTTCTTGTATTTGAGTGTTGCTTCTGGGTACTTTCTAGCTCAGGAGCATGAAAGTCTCCTGAGGGCTCCTCCACAGGGCATTTTGCATATCTGCTTCCTTAGATCAATGAGAAACATAACTGTCTGATTAGGACAGTGGAACAGCTTTAGGTCATTCTAAAGAGGTCTGTATACGTGTTTCTTTACCTTGGAGACTCTAGCAATATAATAAGAATTCCATTTGCTGCTCTGTTAAAAATAAATAAGCAAACCTCTCATATAGAGACCCAGTAGTGATTAATAGTAGCGATTAATCTCTAAATTAGGAAAGTTGCTCTCCTGCCTATGTGGCTGGACCCAGTCTGCATTCATGGCTTTTTTTTTGTCTCATCTGTGCCATTTATTTGCTTTGACAGTGGTGTATTTGTCTCTAAAATGGAGCAGTGGGTAGGAAGTGGAATTGATCTTATTGACACCTGCACCAAGAACTGACCGAACACTGATTTCCCTTTGTTCCCCTGGGGGGCTGGGGAGCTGAAGCACAGCGCACAGTGTTGCAGTCACGCTGAATGCCTCCTCTGTTGACATATCCAGGTTTCCACTGCTGTGCTCTCCATCACTGCAAAAGCCAAGAAGAAGGAAAAGGAGAAGGAGAAAGAGAAGAAGGAAGAGGAGAAGATGGAAGTGGTGGGTGCAAACATTGAAACTTAAAAGTCTTCTTTACTTAACGCTGTCCTCCTGCCACCTCTGTTAGTTCTGAGCAAAGCATTAACACACCTTTCAGTGTACTGCATACACTGGGTAGCATCTTTACTCTGTGTGTAGTGTTAAAGGCAAGAGGTGGTATTATTTATGAAACCCTTATTTCTGAGAAATAAATCTTCCTCATTATTGTTGAGTAAGTGACTTCCTTAAAGGCAGAAGCTTGTTTTGACAATTTTTTTTCTTTAACTGCATGAACCTTTTGTGTATTATTTCATTGCCTGCTGTTTCTAGACCAAGGGAACTTTATTTCTTATCTATGTACTTTTCTTATTAATGTGGAAAAAGTCTTAATAGTTTCATGTCCTTGGTACCTCTGACCTTTTAAAAATAACTCAATGTTGTGGCAGTTGCTTGATGCTGTCTAATTCAGTTAAGAGCACTGAAGAGTTTAAAGTTTCTGGGTTGGCACATGCTTGACCCCCCCATCCTGAAACGTTTGCCTTCTTGGCAGCAGTTTCTTATAATGAATTCTTGGTGGTTACTGTAATTTGGAAAACATTTGGCAGCTAACGTTCTTGCTATACCCTGACAAAGGACCCTTCCTTTTGTGCTCTGCTAACAGATGCAAACATGGCAAGAACAGCTGTAAGCTGAAAATGAGTTATGCTGACAAGCTCAGTAGAAACCCTTCTGATTTCACTTTAACATCTATGTGAGAAAAGCAACGTGGTCACAGAATTTTTTGCCCCTTTATTTTAAAAAGAAACACCCAAGTGGTGCGTGAAGGGAATGTGGTGTAAGATCAAAGGTGTATGTGTAAAGTAGCCTTCTGAGACCTACATAAATGCAGCCCTGTTTTAGGCACTGAACTTATACTGTTGGCTCAGAAAATGAATCATCTCATGCGTGCAAGGTAGAATCTCTGTTTTTTGTCTTTTTGCTCCTTTATCAATGTTTCCTTATCATCAAACATTGCCTTTTCTTTGAATTATTCTTACAGCACTGTATATTAAGCAAAGTGTGCTGAACAGACGCATGTTTCTTCTAAAATTGCTACAACTTACAGTTAAGTACAGATGTTGAGAGGAAGCAATATATTAGAAGGGATTAATGTGTGTGTGTGTGTGTGTACGCTCCAGATGTCTGAAAAGTTTTCTTGGCTAAATTAAGCAGAAAAACGAGGATAGTAAAAAGGGAGCTTGCTGCCACCTGCTGTGTTTGAGTTGAGTGTTTTGCCGTTGTCCCAGTGTTTTAGAGGTATAACTGATTTTCTGCTTTTCTTTTATGCCTGTTACATGATTAGTAATCCATCGCTTCCAAGAGACCTGCACAGCGACAAGCAGTCACTGTGCCAGAGAAAGTCCTCTCTGCTGTTACAGGATGTGCCATGCATTTGGTGATGTTCCTGATCATTTCCTATTGGTGCTTTCCATCTTTTTTACAGTCTTTTTTTTTGTTTGCAACTCAGATGTTCCCAAGCAAGAGGGAAAACATGATCCATGTACTTAAGTATGTAAAGGATGCTGTGTTTTTCCCCTGTGAGCTTTTGCCTCCAGCTGCTGAGTCATTGCAAAGGAGGGTTTAACTGTAATTCTCTACTCATTTTGGTTGAGCTGCTGTCAGTGATGGTTGTATAGCTGCAAAAAAATACAAGGAGAGCTTTTGGCAATTTTCATGTGCTTAGTAATTATATTAAAAAATCTTCCAGTTGTGAACAAAAAGTGGTGAGTTTACAGAGGAAGTATTAGAAAGGGAAGCCAGGGATAAACTGTTCCACTACCACCTCTTGTTTAACTTATTTTCATCTGCAGTTGAGAGCGAGTAATTGCCATGATGAGAGTACTTAGATCACGCTGACGTTGCCTGTGCCAGCTGATAGATAACGTGTTAGCTTGTTCCTCAGCAGGAGGATGGCTTCTCACCATGCTCTGGAATTGCCACCAATTGTGTTAAGAGTAGCAGATTGTACCTTACCCTCCTGAATTGTGAAAAGGCTAGAGACTACTGTTAAGATCATGTTAATGTTCTCCTCCCCTCCCACAGGATGAGACTGAAAAGAAGGATGAAAAAGAAAAGAAGAAAGAGCCTGAACCCAACTTCCAGCTTCTGGACAACCCAGCCAGAGTCATGCCTGCTCAGCTCAAAGTTCTCACTATGACAGAGAGCTGCCGATACCAGCCTTTCAAACCAGTAAGTGTCACCTTCCTAGTCCCTGTGCTTGACAGAGCGTTCCCAGTGCTGGGCTGCTGTGTAAGGACCCAGAAGTTCTGTGTGTACATGAGAATGCCACTCACAGCTGGAGCATCACTGCAATGTCTTTTACAGATTGGCAACTTCACTGTTTTTATATTTTCTTTTTAATGTCCCTCTCTCCAAATGATCACATGCAGTTCTAGCTGGGGGAAAGCCAGAGCTGCTGCAAACCTTTTCACCATGATAATGCTGCTTTATTTTTCTTCTACATACATCAAATGCTATAACCTGAATATCAATCAGACATACTCTTTCTATTAATGCCATTGCTGGGGACATAAAGACCGAGACATGTTCTTTATAATGTGATGAGAAGTTGTACAGGCTCATTGTCAAAGCAATGAAACACATCGGGGCTTGTGATGGGGCTTTATTATTCTGCAGTGGAGTTTATACCTAAATGGATTATTTATTTTCTTTAAATAGATTTCTTACTTGGTTACCTCTGACCTTAGCAAAGCACTTTCATCTCCTGTTAACATAGAGAAGAGATAGCATGTGATTGTCAGATGGAGAATGAAAAAGACCTTCTAGCACTAGCCCAGGTGGTAACTATCTTTTTTGAGATGCTCAGATATATTTCAAAGCTACTAAGTTTGCTCCTGACCTCCAAATCTCCTGAGTCGAATTCTTCTTGCCTTTATTTTTGTTCAAGAAGTTACACCCTTGATTTCACCCTTTTGCAGGATTATGTGTGGGAAAGCAGTGTTCAGAAGAAGCAATATTTTTTCCAGGAAAACAGCAATGATTTTAATAAATGGATTTTCTGGAATTCTATCAGCACACTGGAATTCTCTGTGCATCATCCCCTTTTGAAATGTCTCCTTTAGCATAGCTGTGGAAGGATTTTTTAGTTTCTGCCCTTTAAAAAGGTGACCCAACTGGCATTTGGATTGGGAAGATCTGCTACGTGGTCTAGTAAGTGTCCACTCACGCAGCTGACATGTGGAAGTATGTAGCTATTTGCTTCAGTTTCGAAAGAAGCTGAGTTCTTGGCGAGGTGAGTGCAGTTTCCTGCCTTAACCTCCCCCATAAATAGGTTTTGACGAGAACAGAACAGTGCAGGTTTTTTTTCTGGGATTAGGGTGTGTAACCAAGGAGGCTCTTGAAGTGGAGCTGTTCTGGAGCTTTGCTCTGTTTTGGGGAACACCAGAGTGAAAGACTTCTTTGAAATGCTGTTTATAGCCTGGAATCCTGCTGTGGTCAAAGCTCTGATCCCAGCCAGGCCTGACACAGCACTGCCTCTTTGCACCTCATGTTTCAGTCCTGGAGATGCACCCATTTGCTTTAGCTTGCCAGGATGTTTAGTTGTGATCTTTGTAATTAATTCCCCTTCGTTTTACAAGGTTCTGCTAATAGGATTCCTCAATCAGTGGAGGCTAGTGATCAGATTAGCCTCCGTTTCAGATCGCCTCCTGGGAGGTGGCTACACAGAGAGGCTTCACTAAGCTTTGTTGCCCTGAAAACATGAGCCTTATCAAGCAATTATTGTTCAATTAGTTTCCATGTGCAAAGCCTCAGCCTGGTGCTGGGGTGAAGCTGTGAATCCAGATGCTGTTTCCTATTGAATTGAGACTTAGATAGTGGAAATACAAAAGGCAGCTTGGATAGACTCTGTCTGTTCCATCTTCATATCAGGCAGGGGTCCAGGCGGGTGTCAGACGCTTTGCTATCTGAAACTTGCTCCTGCTGAGGTGTCTCATATGCCCAAGGATAAACACTGTGGCCACAAACACTGCACCACGAGGCAAAGGTGAGCAGCTCTCATGCTCACTGCACTTGTCTTGCAGCTTTCCATCGGAGGCATCATCATTCTGAAGGACACCAGTGAGGATATGGAGGAGCTGGTTGAACCTGTGGCAGCTCACGGTCCAAAGATTGAGGAGGAGGAGCAGGAACCTGAACCACCAGAGCCCTTCGAGTACATTGATGATTAAGACCTGAGGTACAGTAGTGTGCAGAGTCACCTTTATTAATCCCAGTGAAGGAAAAGCCTCTTTGGATCAACTGAGGCAGTTACCAGGACCCAGCACTCTTGTTTTAGCTCTCCGACAGCTTCTGCACCAGATTCAGAAACATAAGCTCTGTCCTGATTTGAAGGGTTTGGCAGCAGTAAAGGAGAAATTCACTCTTCTGGATCAGGCCTGACCCAGTCCTACTGGATCTGGTCTCTAATCTTGCAGGTTTGGCTACTCTTGAGTAGAGTCTTGCTGGGCAGAGTTAGAGCAGTGCATGTGGTCACAGGCAACAGCTGAGCTGGGAATAATCAGCTCATGAAAGATGGTTCCAGAGAGGCAAGTGGTTTATGTAACAAAGCTGTCATCTACTTGACCTCATGGTCAAAAGATTGGTCAAAAGCAAAGCATTACTCTGCTTTCTGGGGTTGTCTTGTCTTCCCAGCAGTTCTTAATAGAATTTAAAGACACTCCAGTCACGGGCTCTGTGGTGCTCTCTGAGCCCGATTTAACAATCCCTGTAGGTCTGTTCCAGGCAATGAATGGTGCCGTTCTCAGGTTCCTTGGTTAAAGTGCCTGAACTGATGTACAAGTTTCTCACTGACAGGGAGAAACCCAGTTGCTTTATTTCCAAATATGGGCTGGCATGTCCCAGTGCTCCCAAGAGCAAAGATTATGCACTTGAATTGGTGGATGGGCAGGAAAACAAACTCCGTGCTAAAAACTGTAAATGTTGCGTCAGTGGCAGGGTCGGGGGAGTGTGTGGGGCCAACCACAAGAAGCCTTAGTTAATTATGCTTGCTCTTCTGGTTTCTCTCTCTCCCTCTTACAGGATCATGTCCTCTGAAGAAGACACTATACTTGATATCAGAAAGACAGACATGAAGACCTTCCTATCAAGATCTGCTGTTCAGTGCATGAAACCCCAATCTGTGCTGCGCTAAAGCTGATAGTCCGTGTTTTATGGCTGAAGAACAGATATATGCTATTTAGTGTACTCTTTCACAAAACCTTGTTTTCAAATAAATATATTAAAAACTCTTGACAGAAAACTTACTGCTTTTAAAAAAAAAGAAAGTCTAACAAAAGAGCCTTCTTTTCTGATTACCCCAAATGTTGAAAACTAGACCCAAGTTGTGCCTCTTCCTCCAGCAAAGCTTGACTGACTCTGCTCCTCTGTAGAGTCGCTGGGATCTGTGCACACCTCTGCTTTCTCTAGCACTCATTTAGGCTGAGCAAGGTCACTGACTCCAGTCTGGCCCAGCCTAGCTCTGATGCTACAGAGAGGGCAGGTCTCTACTTGCCAGCAGCTGTCCAGGTGAGGTCTGCTTCCAGATTACCTCTGTGATACTGACTTTGCACTGATCTTTCCCCTTGCTCATCCATGTGAATGTGGGGCTGCCAGAAGGGCTGTGGTTGATAGTGATGGGGAAATGGGGCATGTTTCTCTTTGTTTCTCAGAATCCCTTTTATTTGTGTGTGTGTGCTTTCACCAAATATGAGCATAATAGCTGATGTGAGCTGGCAGCTTGAAATACAGCACAGGCCTAGATGGGGTGAATCCAGATGTGCAAGTTGTTACGCTGATGTGCATCATTAGCCAAGGGGGGATTCACAGTCAGGGGTATGGAATGAGCAGCAGTCAGAAGGAAAGAATGCAGCTCAGCCACTCCCTGTGGCCCAGACAGCCCTTCACCTGTTGGGCTGTAACGCTTCAAAGGGCACCTCACTGGTGAGCCAGAGACTGCAGCCTGGTAGCTGTAAGCTAAATGCTGGGTGAAGCTCCATCATTTGAAACAGCACTTGAACAGAATGAGGTTTTTATTGTATGTATGTTTGGAATATTTTGCTCCATGTTGAACATATCATAAGCTCATATGCATTGGTAATAATGGAAGACAAATCTTGCATGTAGTGCCTGGGAGTTTTTCCAGCAGTTGGTTTATTTTGGTGAATGTTACTATAGCAATAGAATAGTCTGCCTTTGTTCTCTGCAGAGCTTGAGCAGTATAGAGCAGAGGTATGGGACTGAAAGCCAATTTTGAGTCCTGGGCTTCAGTCCGAAGTCCCTGCAGTTGAAATGCTGTCTCAGTAAGGGTGCTGGTCAGAGCTCTCTGTTCTCAGTGTGAGCCAGATCTGTTCTCCCATGGACCTGAAATGGCTACCAAAAAACATTCCTGTCAGACAAACTGCAAACAAAGAGGGAACCACTGCTCCAGTCCCATGGTCATTCAAAGTAAGACCCAGTATTGTGGTGTCAGAAACAGAAGCTGGACAAATGTACATTATATGAGTGTATGTAGTGCTGGAATCCCTTCCCTTGGAATAGGTACCTGCATCCCTTACTCCTGCATGTTCTGCTGATGCCAACCAGTGTGGTATTGTGGTGTTTTTCAGGTAATGTGTTAGTAATGCCTTGTGTCATCTTAGACACATCTCACACTGAGGGCAGGACACTGGGAGGAGAAAAATAGAATCATTTCAGGTCATTCAGCAATCTGCTGGACAGCCAGATATTGCTGGGAGGTTTCTAGAGTCCAAGTAGAAATGCTGGGAATAACAAGCTTAGACCTGAAGTCCTATGTTGGTGCTTTGGCCGAGCTGTGAACAGTCTGCTTCTGTTCACAGGACATTTTGCCAAACCTTTCATACTGTAACAGACGTTTCAGGGCAGCCAGTATATTCCTGGCTCTTGCTACAGGTTTGGTTCTGTGTGGCTGTGTAAATCTGTATGCACAGAGCAGTTCCCACTGAGCCATGTTGTGCCTGGGGCACCATCCAGGAGACTCGATTCTTGTGCTAAATGATTTTCTTGTGCCTGTAAGACCACTCCAGTGATATTTACCCGGAGCTCACTTGGCACATGCAAATATAAAAACCTCAGATAGCCCCAAACTGAGTTCTGAGCTGCTACTCTGGGGCCATGTGGTAAGGTTACACTTGGGCAGTCAGATTTTTAGAGGAGCTTTTGGGGGCTGTGGAAGAAAAAGGCCGTGTGTGCCAAGCTGGGAACACCAGGAGGGACATCTGGGAATCGGCGTATCCTCACTCCCCAGCACTGCTGCTTGCTATGTTTTGTCTCCACTGTGTAAATGCACATGAGAACTGCATGGTTTAGGATTTGAAAGCACACCCAGAAAAGCATCCGCTGTCTTGGCTTCCCCCACAGCTGCTCCATGTTTTCCTGCCTGGGAGAATGTCCTGGAGAGGAGTCCTGCCCCCTCCATGGAAGTGTTCAAGGCCAGGCTGGATGAGGGTTTGAGCAACCTGGTCTAGTGGAAGGTGTCCCTGCTGATGGCAGGGGGGTTGGAACTAGATGGTCTTTAAGGTCCCTTCCAATCCAAACCATTCTATGATTCTATGATCCAGGGGGTAGGGGGAAGAGGAGCTGGAGAAGCATCAACAGAGGCGGCTGCTGGTAAAAGGGCAAAGCAAATGGATCAACAGTGTGAGGGAGGAGAGGTGACAGCCACACTGCACATCTCAGTTGCTATGAGCTGAGCAGGGAGCAGGAAGGGGCAGTTCGGTGGGATGGTGCTCAGGAGGAGGAACAACCATGAGGAGTATTTTCTAGCAAGAGCAAATCGACCTTTCAGCAGAGGGCTGATGATTGAGAAGTGTCTCCTCTCTTGGGAGGAATATGCACGGGAAGTGGCTTCCAGGGGTTTCAGCCTGTTTGCACCTCTGCAGAGAGAAGGTTCTGCATGCAATGAACAGCTTCTTGGTTGCTCGTGCATTTGGTATCAGTAGACAGGGTTTCCCTGTGGAGACTTCACTGGCCGAGCTCTGTGCGACCACTTAAGAGACTCCAGACAGCACAAGGGTAAGAGCTCTTCCTGCAGCATGTTTTTGAGAGTTTGTGGTACAAAACAATGTGTCCTGGCTATAGAATGATCCCATACATGGGATTTTTTTTTTTTTTTTCCAACCTTAACGTAGTTCTTCAGTCTAATAATCAGGCTGCTGAGGATGCTCCTCTGTGACCACCTGAGGTGTCACACGGTGTTTGGCTGAGGTCCTGAGCTTTGCTCAATCACCAACTGGAAATTGCCAACCTGTGACCTTGTAAAAAAACAAAAAAAAGCCCCCCCAAAACACCCAAACTTGTAAAGAGGCTGTAACAGCCCCAGGAGAGGTCAATTAAACCTCTAGGAAGAGTCTAGAAATGTTCTGGAGATACAGCAGAAAACCTCTAGAAAGACTAGAAAAACTTATAGGGAATGGCCAGGAAACCTCCAGAAATCTTCTGAAAAAACACTAGAAAAACTGAGAGGGCTCTGGAAATCCTTCTGGGCTTAAGGTGTCTGACCGGTTTCCCTGGGGACAGATGGGACCAGTCACTGTGGGACCAGCTCCGTGCTGTGCTTGGGGGACAGAGGCCACCACTGGCTTTCTGATCTCCAGCTTGGAGAAGGCATGATGGGAGCCTGGAAAGCTTTGCTGCTACTATAAATAATGTTATTTGGCCACAGTGATTCAGCTGATTCCTTAGGAAGTGCTGCTCTCCTGGGCCTGTCTGGGGATGCTGCAGAGGAACCCACCCTGGGGTGTTTGCCAGGGGCTAATTGGACCTAAAGCTCCTGGGTTTGCTGGAGGGAGAGGCTGAGGTGGCAGGAAGCATGCTGCTGTCCTCCCTGACTAATGGGCCTCATCCCCCTTAACCCTGGTGAGAAATAAATCACTCCAAAAGCATGCTGCTTCTGACAGGTCCCAGAGTCCCTCCAGGAGGCCCTGGACATGTCAGTCTCCTCTTTCCGCTCGTTAACTCCGCTACCAGCCTCCTGCTTGGCACTGCCCTGGGTACAGAAGCAGGGATGGAGATGTTGGAGACAATGCTCCCAGGGCAAGGGGTCTTCAAGGAGGGGGCCAACAGTGGCAGGCACTTGGCAGATCATGTCCTCCCACCTCTCCCTGTCACAGTGGTGCCGCCCTCCCTATCTCTCCCCTTCCTTCCAGGGCCAAGTGAAGCTCTTCCTCCTCACCACTCAATGCAAGGGTTGGGCGCTGCTGATAACGATGAGGACGTTGGCCATTTATCTCCCTGCATCCTGGAGGCTGGAGCATCCCCCACCCTCACCCCTGCCAGACCCCAGCCTGCCCTGGGCTGTTCCCCTGCCTGCTGCTCTTGGTGTTGGTGATGGGTTTGGTTTTCAGCCCAGCTCTGGGTGCACCTTAACCCTGCAGCAGCGGCAGGGTGGGGGAGATGGGGAGCATGGACATCACAGGACTGTGCAAGGTTTGTGGTATTTGCACCCTGTGATGGGACTAGTTTGAAAGCCTTCCTCTGAGGGTGCTGATCTTTCCCCAGGGTGGTTTCAGGTGGGAGCAAGACTCTTTGCTCCCTCAGTGAAGATAACTGGTTTTGACAGACCCAGTTCAGCATGTTTCTCTGGCACTGGTGGGACTGGGCTGGCCCATGCTCTCTGCCTTGGGAGGAGAAGCTGCCCCAGCCCCAGGACTGGCTTGACTTGGCCTGTGAAATCCTGCTCTGTGAGGGCAAATGGTCCAGCTGACAGCAGCCCGGGTCTGGAGTTTTGTTTTGAGGTCTGTACCCCAGTTCCTGGCATTGGCTGTACAACTACAGCTCTGATCTTTGCTCAGAAGAAATACTGTGCAGGTACTCAGGTGAGTCATCAGTGACTCTGCCAGTGCTCCAGCACAGAGGGGAACCCACGTATTGCAGAGAGGTGACTCAAAGCAAATCCTATTTCTGCCCAAATCCTTTGGAGACCAGCTAACCAGAGGTCCTGGAGACCATGAACCCCAGACAGCCCAACCCTGCTGCCCTGTGCCTGTGTGTGTGTTTAAGCCACACACACACACATCTGGTTTTTCAACGTGTTCATAAAGCATGTGCAGAAAATGAACGATGAAGGGTCTGTACCGTAAGGGTCCAGGTGAAGCAGGGGAGGGTTCCTGGGGGGTCACCCCAGGGCTTGCTGCTGCAGCCTTGGTGCAGGGCTGGCTCTGGGGTTGGCGAAGGGGAAGGGCAGTCGTTTGGTGGCAACAACGTCACTGGCCAAAGGTATAAATAGCTGCTCTGGTGACCCAGGGAAGAATTGCTGCACAGGCAAGGTTAATTGTGTGCAGAAATTATGGGGACATTGTTCCTCCAAAGATAACCTGCAAGAGATGAAGCGTGGAACAATTTTTTTCCCCTTCAGATTGAAGGAAAAAGACCTGAAATATTGGTGCAGTGTCTTTGTTCTTAGCTTTAGGCTGGCTCTCCCATTGAATTGTTTTTCTCCATTCCTTGCCAGTGAGAGCCAAGATGGATTAATTTTTGTTTTCCCACCATGTACTCCCAGAGGAGAAGCTCAGATAGCTCCTATAAAGCTGGGCAAATTATCTGTTTATTTTAACTTCACACAGAGATCTTTTATTTTTAGCTTAAGCATGAAATCTAGGGTTCAGGGATGAACAAAAAGCAGCTGGAAATAATTTGCTGGAAATATCTGCATCGGATAGCAGAGTTCATGGGCTCATTCATAGATGAAACCTGCTGTTTGCTCCTCTGGTGAGCCTGGAGGTTTTGCAACTTGTCTCCAAGTGATCCGGCAGGTGACCATAGGTGGCATGGGACAGATGGCCACCAGTCTGTGTTGGTGGTAGCATCAAAGCTGTACCCATGAGATGAAGGCAGTGAAGCTCCCTGGGGCTGACACTGAAACTGGGGGTGTTTCTCCTGATGATGAAGCTCTCTGTCCTGCTGTTGCTGTGCACGTGGTTTCCAGACTATTTTCTCCATATTATCTTTTTTTAATGGAGCATCTCTAGCTCTTCCTTCATCCCAGCCCCCTGCCAGTTTTGGCTGCAAATCTTTGCTGTTACTGCAAGCCAAGCCCTCTCACATGTTGGCGTTCACCTTGGTTGGGGGTTTAATGACCCATGTCTTAGATGAGCATGTGCCAGAAAGCCCAGCTGCGGCTCCCTTCAGGCTCAGGGTACTGAGCTGCTGTCATCCCCCACAGAGGCACCTCCAACCCCACAAAGGCAGCTGGTCTCTCCTGGTTGTCAGCTTTGTCCTTGTAGGGATCTCTGAAGGGTCATCTGTACCACACCTGGAAAGGAGCCATGGGCTGATCTATCAGGATAGAGGAGCAGAGAAAGTGCTGGAGGAGTCCCTTCTTCCTCCAGCCTGGGCTGGGATTTGGCCAACCTGCACCGGGCTTTGGCCAACCTGCACCAGGGTGGTGGCAGCAGCAAGGTTTTGTGGAGCAGCGTCTCCCCTGGAGGTAGACACTTGAGGGACATGGGGGGCTGACATTGCAGGGCAATAGATTGATCCCTGGATGCTCCTGTCCTCATCTGCAAAGTCCTGCTGGGAGAAGAGAACTCTGGCTCCTTCTGTATTGGGCTGCAAGGTGCCTGGGAGCTTCCTTCACCATTTTGCAATGGAGCTAAAAGGAGATCTTTTGGAGACCCAGCAGCCAGACTCTCCTCCCTCCCCACTCTGCGCTGAGCAGACCCAGAGGCTTCTGGATCTCAAGAAAAGTTCAGTTCACCCTGTCGCCTCCTTCATGGATCCTGTGGCACAAAATCAAAGTCTCCATTGTGCCTCTCCAGTAAATTACTGGAGCAGGGTCTGCATATAGACAGCCTGGCACAGGGCTGACCTGACCGCACCCTTCTGGGAAGAGGTGAAACTCCAGGCTGGGCAGCAGATAAACAAGCCCCATCCAAGGGAGAGAGAGCAGCTTCATGATACCCTGATGCTGGGGAGAGCAGAGAGGTTTTGCAATTCCATTGCCTCAGGGGAGCATTGCTGTGTAACCTGGTAAATGAGCAGCGTCTGAACTGCTGGGCAAGCACCCTGCCCAAGCACATGATGTTGGGCCAAGCAAACATCTCGCATTTGCCCCCCAGCCAGCCCCAGTAGGAGCCAGTCTGTGCTCCAAACCCAGCCAACAATAATGTGTCAACAGCTAAAAATTCTAATGACTTCTTATTTATTTATTGCCTAAATGTTCCTTCAAAGCATTTGTTGAAAATCCAAACCAAAATCTTTTTTGGCAACTAAAAGTTGAAGTTTGACTGAGAAAATATCAGGATGTTTAAGCTTTGAAAATTGTTCCCCTCTTTCGTGCTTGCTTTTATTTTGAATGCAATTACTTGGAAAGGCTACTGCAAGAAGCTATTTCCTGCAAAATCTTCCACTAGGGTGCAGAGAATAGCCTTCTGAAGGTTTTTATTGAAGCAACAGGTTATGATCCAGCCTGGGACTTGCAGCTGGCAGAGTCGCTGACCCAGCTGCAGTAATGCTCAGCCCCCGAGCAGAGGTGGGGGTGACATCTGCCCCACAAAAAAACTAAACTATGGAGCTGGGATGATGCCCCAGGCAATGGTGACTGTCTTCCCTTGGGCACACAGGGCAGCGGAGTCCTGCTTTTGAGGTTTGAGGCACAAGCTTTGCATCTTCCTGACCTTACCCCAGGTACTGGTCAGTGGGTGAGTGTTCGCCCTTGGGAAGCACCTCCCCAAAAAACATCTCTGCCCAAGCACCTTAGGAGCATGGCAAAGCCTCTGCAAGGCAGTGTGTGCACAGCAGCCTTGCCTGCCTGCTGGAAGGGGACTCCTGCAAGAATGGGAGGAGAAAAAGAGGAAAAACTATGATCCCACACAGCCCTTCCCACCATCCTGTCCAGGGCACAATGTCAGTCCTGTTTGGCTGCTCAGAGGAGAAAGTCAGCGAGGTGCACATCATCCTGAAAATGGGAAAAGGAGAAAATCAGCGTAAATCCCCCAGTTTCCCTATGGGCAGTGCCTGATCATCACCAAAGCAAAGCAGAAGAGAGGGAACACAGAGGATAGCGCAGCTGCCTTTACAAGGAAGGAGGGCAGCTGCAGCTGGTCTGCTCCAAAACCTTGGGACTACTCTCTAAGACAGTCTTTTACTCCTTTAAAAAGTTAGAGGGACAGGTGACAAACAGGAGGAGAAGGAGTTCACAGCCCCATCGCCTTCCTTCAAATGAAGCAAGAGGAGCCCAGAAGGCTGCACATACAGTGGTGGCACACGGGCTATAAATGGCCAAGGGACCCAGTTCTTCCTTCCCCTGGCGATGAGCTAAATGCCTGGTAGGTTCTAGAATGGTAAAACTCAACATTAATATTTAAGGTTTGCTATTGTGAGATCTCAGAAAGAGGAAACCTCTGGCTATAGACATACTCTCTATATAAGCAGAGTATTATCTACTGTTTGTATTATTAAGTACAGGAGTTTCATGTATATAAATGTTATGCTTGTTAATATACATCAATCACGTCTCTACTTGACCACTTACCAGTGCACACAGTAACTACAAAACTAATTTGAATGGTAATTGTCACACTCCTGGTGAGCGATGAGAGCACAACCGAACACAGAATAGAAATTTCCCCTCACCTCCCAGGAATTCCCTGGCGCTCCCTAAATATGTGCCTGTGCTTTCTAGAAACTTCAGTGAGCTTTCCGTGGATTTTCAATGGGCTTCCTAGGAATTTTGCACAACTTTCTAGGAATTCAGACTGGACCCTAGGAATTTGCCTTTAATTCCTGGGAATTTTCTTTGTGCTTTCCAGGAATATCCTTGTTCTTTCTAGGAAATGCAGAGAGCTTTGTAGGGATTACAGACTGGAATTCTGGGATGCTTTCTGAAGTTTGATGTGCTTCCTAGGAATTTCAGCTGTCTTTCACATTGTGGTGGTTTCACATATGGTGGACACATGTGTTTTACTTCCAGTGCCTTCTAGGCCTTCCCCTGTGCTTTCTAGGAATTTTCAGGTGCTTTCTAGGAATGACAGGGCCATTCTAGATATATCCAGATATATACCACTTATATATCTAGATATATAAGTGCTTTCTAGGGATTGCAGAGCACTTCCTGGAAATTTCCCAGTAATTTCTAGCAATTCCCTATTGCTTTCTGAAAATTGCAGACTGCCTTCGAGGCACTGCCTGGTCCTTTCTACAACTCACAGTGTTTTTCCTAGGAATATCTTTGATTCAAACTCCAGGCTGTCAACATCTTCCAAGAAGCCTCAGGGCTACAAAAATTCCTCTGCAGCACACAGCATCTGTTTTTTAAAATAAATAGAAGGAGGGATGGTTATCTTTATCCTTGAGCAGTGATGCAGTGGCAAACACTGGAAGCACAGCAGTCCTTTGACCTGCCACAGTTTTGCACCATCTGGAATTCTCAATGCAAATAAATCCAGGGATATGGTAAAGCAGAGAGTATCTAGAGTGCTTGAGCAGGAGAGGATGTTCCTGTGAGTGAAGCTGAGGTTTGCTATAGCAATGCACCTGCTCAAGGGAAGGTGGCAAAGGCAGGCGTTGTACAAGGTGTCGGATGCTCATCTTCCCTTCCAGAACAAATGCTGCCCACGGTCCTGGCCAATTCCTCCATCAGGAAACCTCACGCCTGATTTTAGCATTGCTCGCTTATTTGTGCCGCGGCTCTTCTGCCCAAGTTCAGCCAACACGTTCCCTTTCTGCTTTCAACAACCCTGAACAAGCAGCCAGCCTCCTCCACCTGGATCCCTCTGGGTAGCAGCAGGACACGCTGACAGGTACCACACCACCCCACTGACTCTGTCCCGGGCTTGTGTCCTCTTTGAACAGCACCTGGCAGCGCACTGCAACGCAAACCGCAGCGCCCCGCAGACTTCTCTGCCATACGCTGAGAGCAGTCAGGTCCTCACCAGGGTTTCAAGAATCTGCTCTTCTGTCCCTCTGTCCCATTGCCTGTTGTTATGTGCTCACTGGGAGTACTGGGGGAGAGAGGGAACCTGAAAAAACCTGATGAGGTTTGGCCTGATTTTCTGCAGAAGCTCCTTCCCTAGCAGAATTTCTTCAATTGAGAACGTCTCCCAGGCATGCTGAGTTGGGGAATTAAATGTTAATGACAGAACAAGGGGAAATGGCTTTAAGCTGAAAGAGGGCAGGTTTAGATTCGATATTAGGAAGAAATTCTTCACTGTGAACAGGTTTCCCAGAGAAGTTGTGGATGTCCCCTCCCTGGAAGTGTTCAAGGCCAGGCTGGATGAGGGTTTGAGCAACCTGGTCTAGTGGAAGGTGTCCCTGCTGATGGCAGGGGGGTTGGAACTGCATGGTCTTTAAGGTCCCTTCCAACCCAAATCATTCTGTGATTCTATGTTTTCAAGGGCCTCAGGCACAGACAGAGATGATGGATGAACTGATCTGTTCCTGGCACCTTTTCATCCATCACATGAAACACGAGTAACAACTGGGCAGTTTGGCACAACCCTGGCTTAAACTATTGCTTTGTCCTTTACTGGGACAACAATTTGAAGAAGCAAGGCATGGGAGGGGGCATAGATTTATCCAGGTTGCTTCTGCCCTTTGTAAGGTATTTAACATCTTTGTTTCCCAAAGTCTGACTCAGAATTTTAGTCACAAACACCAACCCACCGCTGGCCATGGAGCAGTGATGAAATAGCTCCCATGGGTTATGGATGGAGCACTAGTGCACACTTACCATCTGTCATAACTCTGCTTCCCATCACCTCGCTCTTTCCAAACATTTCACCTATCAAGCTGATAATTTTAGATCTGTCAAGAATGTTCAAGGGTGATTTTTTTTTTGTTCCTGTTCCTTAAATTTTTTTTTTAATTGCACAAGGAGAAGAACACTCTTAGGTCACAAGCCAAGGGGAGGCTGTTCCCTGAACTGCATTCACCCACACTGGTGTTGGAAAGTTAAGCCTTGGCTGGGAAATGGTCTCAGTGGAGAGATGTGCCCCTGAGCTGGCTGGTAAGATGAGCTTTTGGGTTTTGTGAAATTATTAAAGGTCAAAAGCTGTGTCGGGGGGGGCAGATGCAAAGCTCTGCGCTCAGTTTTGGCTGCCCACTTTAGGAGCCTTTTAAAGGAAGAAAGATGGTGCCGTGCTGCATCTGGTTGTGGGACATGTGGAGGACATGGGTCTTCTTAGACATTTGTGGTGGAAAATAAGGCTGCATGGGGTGAGACTGAAACCCCGGTCAGGACATCACTGGTGATGTGATGTTGCTTTGCTGTATTTAGCAAATGCTTGCTAGAAACTTGGTGTTAATGGCAAGAGGTTCATTAACACCACTGTTAATTAGAAATGAGACAAAGCCTGGAGAACAGGCTGTTTGTTTTGGTCAGGCTTCCACGAGGTAACGCCACGTTGGACACGCACCCGCCGGAGCTGTGCGAGCCCAACCCATGAGGGCCGGTCTCAGCATCCCTCACCCCAGCTGTGTTGGGGCTGCGATTGAGGCTCGTCACACAGCGCCCAGGCACAGCAAGGCCCTGCCTTTTCTGCCCGACATCTTTTCCAAAGGAACCTTCCGAGCTGTGAGGTGAGTGGAGCAGGCGGCCATAGCTATGGGCTGTTTTAACCGGAGCGGGAATCACTCCTGGCGTTTCCATCCCCTCCGAGGGCACAGGGCTGGCGGGCAGGTGTGGCTGGGGCAAATGCTACCGCATCAGTGTTCAACTGCAATTAAGAAATCACGTCATTGTGAAAATTACATGTGAAACCTGAAAGCCACCAGCCCATGGAGAGGAGCGTGTCAGCCCATG